>NC_046362.1:18771045-19071045 GCF_011125445.2 Fundulus heteroclitus
GAATGCAAGTGTAATTTCGGCACGACTACTTTAGAGCAAGGACAGGCTAGAAATGTCATAATTTTTTGGAAAATGGTTTCAGGTTTCTTTAATGATGGATTTCATTGGGCTCTTGTCTTAGTTTTTGATTTATTGCAGTTCTTTGAGTTTTATGCTTTTAGTTGCTGTTCAGCAGGTTTCACTGGTCTCCCTTTTTTCTTCACAGATGTTTCATGTTCAGTAATTTAGTTAAGCAGGCTCACTTCCTAGTCACAGTAAACATTGCTTGTGTATCTAGTCCTCCAGTTTTCCCCTGTATTTTTCACATCCTTCTGTTGTCTAGCCATTCCTGCTCGTGGACCTTCGTGTTTCCTGTTTACCTCTCCAATTTGCAGTTTTGCTTTCCTGATTAAACATATATTACAACATGATTATCCCTTCCTTCTGTCTACTTGAGTCTTTACAGCACAAACAATATGACAAGGTATAAAGTATAATATACAGGATCAATTTTACTATATAGTATTTCCACGGGGGAACTAAAGTCTGTCATTTCTGACAGTGTATAAACACTAATTAAAGAAGCTAATCAATGATGTATGACCAATTTTCCGTGACAACTTTGGCATCTGTTAATGAAACTATGTAAAACGGCATAGATTTGTTGTTTATAAAAAAGAGAAAGATAAATTAATTGCCTCGGTAGGACTACTTCATAGTTTATCAAAAACCATGAGCTAAACGAGCCTCTCCTCCTCCCTCATTCATTCAATAAAGCTTGAATAAAGGATCTCGGCATCTGATACAATTGTGGATTTGTGGGTGTGAAAAAAAAGCACCTAAATAACAGCATATTTCCTGACCGCCGTTTTTCTCTGCCCACATTAACAACAGGGCATCTTTCTTAAATCACTTCTGAAGGGTCCTCTTGTCTGTGCTGTGATTTTAAAGAGCCTGACCCTCAGTCGGGAGCACAGAACAGACTATTACCTGCACCACCGCTGCAGCAGACAGAGCAAGCCAGAACTCAAGAGCCCCTCTGAAATAAATTAAAGCTGAAAAAAACCTGAAACTAAATAAGACCTGTCTTTTGAAACTTTCATTATGTGTGAGACAAAGTGCAAAGCCAAATGAGGGAAAATGACTTGCTTTCCTGTCACCTTGAAGCACAGTGGAAGGAAGGTGCAGCCTTTCATCTGCGTGCGCAAGCTTTTATCTAGTAGCAACATATGCTTCTGAAAATAATTGTTGAACTTCCCTACAGAGCTACAATTTCAGTGTTCTGTGCTAGACTGGCAGGGACAAATAAACTGTAAATAAACAAATGTTTTTAATGAGTCATTTCATAATTTCAACCCTATACACTATGAAATATCTGATTATTATGGTGTGTAACAAATAACACGAAATATAAATACAAGCCAGTAACTTCTACTTTTTGGTATGAAAAGAAGGTACCATTGCTTCAAAGGGTTATACTGGGGAATCTCAACAAATTTGAATATTGTGAAAAAGTGGAATTTTTTTCACATTCATTTTAGAAAGAATGTGTAAAAAAATTTATCTATAAATTACATAGAGTGAAATGTTATGAGCCTTTATTTCTTCTATACATGAAATAGATCATGGAGAAGACTTGCTGTCTTGACAGAAGTCATTGTCACAAGAAGGGGAAGCTACATATGCTTATTGCTAAAAAGCTGCTTGTTCACAGAGTGCTGTATGGACACATATTCATGAGTTGAGTGAAAAGAAAAAGCCCAATTGGAAAAAGTGGAAGAAAACAGGGATACCCACAGCTTCAAGAGGACTTTTCAAACTAAATTCATTCAATAGTTTGGGGGGACAATGTAAGGAGTGGACTGAGGCTAGAGTCAGCACATTAAGAGACCCTGGGCACAGGTGACTTCTGCACATGGGCTACAAATGTCACATTCCTCGTGTGAAGCCACTACCGAAGCAGTGACTTACCTGATTTAAGGAGAAAACAGACTGGAGTGTTGCTCAGTGGTTCAGAGTTCTCTTTCGATTAACTAAAGTAAGCATTTTTTGTGGAAATCAAGGTCCCTGTGTCACGATTTGGGCTGTTTTGTTTATGCCACCACTCAGTTTACCCTAATTAGTTTCACCTGCTGCAGCTAATTAGATTCAGGTCAGCTCACCCGTTTCTCAGCCTACTCTTACCTGCCTTCCACAGTCATTCTCTGTCAGAACGTCTCATTTGCATTGCCTGTATGCCAGTTCTTGTCAGCTCAGCCTGCCAGACCCTGTGTTTGACCTACCCTCACTGATGGAACAATACTAGTGACTGTGTGCTTGTCATTCCTATTCTCTGCTTATCTGTGTGGTTCTGTTGTCAGCTCTCCTCCTTCTGGTGAGCCCACAGCCTGCTGTTCTGGTCAAGTATTCCTGCTAAGTGGATTTGTTCAAGATCCTGTTGGATGGTTTTTCTCACGCCAACTCGTCTTCATCACTTGGTCAGTCAGTTTCAGTCATCGTCTTCACCTGTACTGCTTTCCATTTACCATCACCAGCCTGCTCCTGTATTTGCTTCCATTCCCTGCCTGTCATCTGCTCCATTCCTTTCAATAAACTTTTTAAAACACACTCCGTATTTGGCTTGAATACCAGGTTGTCAGATCCAGTCGTTACACCCAGAAACTGGAGGAAGGGTGAAGAGGCACAGAGTAGCATTGCATCTGAACCAACATCTACATGGCAGTACAGGAGGACGCTTGCCTCGCTGCTGCTATCACATCTGTTTAGTAAGAATCCACTATTCGTCTTTGAAAGAAGAACACCAAAAAGATCCTTGACCAGCTTACCTGGTTGTGGTTTCTCCTGGTATCTGCTGCTTACGTTTTAATTTGATACCGTGATTGGCTAAAACCAACCTTTGGTAGGCAGGGACCAGCTGTTGCTGCATCCAATCAGCTTGGAAAGTTCTGGTGAATGTCCCTCATTTCCCCAAATGGATTTGATAGTAGTACCACATATATAATTTGCAGAACAGAGAGAGCTACACATTTTCAATATGGCTTGCCAGGATAGACAGACTACTAAAGGTATAAAAACCTGGTTCAATGACCATGGTGTTACTGTGCTTGACCAGCAAATTTGCCTGACCTGCACATCTCAACAGTGCCATAGACTGATCTCCATGGCACACCAAATGGATTCAACAATTCATGGAAAAATAAGCCCAACTAAGTATTGCGTGCAGTATTAAGTCCATAGAAATTAGCAAGCTTTTTAGAAGCCTCACATTTTTGTATAAAATAGCATTTCTATTGAAACTTTAATGTAGTATTCTACTTTTATGAGACACTGAATTTTGTGTTTTCATTATTGGTGTGCCAAAATAAGAAAAATAAGGACATAGAATATTTCACTCAATGTGTAATGAATCTATATAATATGAGTTACACTTTCTGAAATGAGTGACAAAAAATATAAATTTTTCTCATGATATTCCAATTTTTTTACCTGCATATATAAATACAATGCTGCCAGACAGGAGGCCTACAGGAAGACCAAAAGATTTAGGTGATGTTAAAGAAGATGCAAAAATATTAGGTTATATGGAGACAAATTAATGTCTGAAATATATAGCCAAAAAAGCAAGTACCATATTTTTCAGACTATAAGTTGCTGTGGAATATAAGTTGCATCAGTCAAAAAATGCATCACAAAGAGGAAACATATTTAAGTCACGCTGAACAATACACATTTGTTTAGACATTTATTTCACACAATCCAAGACTAAAAACTGATATTTAATCTGGTATGCCAATTTATTAAATTACACAGCTGCATCCACAACCGGCTAAATAACATGGAATGTACCTGGGAAGATGAATAAGGTAAATTAGCCACTCCAACCGGCAAGGTTTTATCCAGCGCATTTCAACGTAATAGCCTGTCTAAATAACTGTGCTACGTACTAAGGTAAGAATACGACACAGATGTTTCAATACAACATAAAGCTCACATGCATCAGCAAAGTTGTAACCCGTTCGGATAACAGATCTCTAACCTAGCGCTAGCTGTTATTACCTTCACAGACAGCCTAATAACAGGGTCCTGTCGAGGACTAGGCACTTCGAGGTGCACCACGCAACGCTCCGCTGCGTGAATGCATACTGACACGGTGAAACAACATACAAACATGTGTTTTTTCTCTATAAGTTAGTGTTTCAATGAATTTTTAAGTGGCAATGGAGCAGGATAGTTTTTGCATGCCTAACGAGTCCTCTTGAGGCTATAGACGGTAATGTTTACTCCTTGATTCATACTGGTGAATGTAAATTACCATTTAAACTTGATATATAAGTAGCACATGACTATAAGTAGAGGATCGGCCAAACTATGAAAAAAAGTGTGACTTCTCATCCAAAAAATAAGGTATACATTTAATATTGAAAACTGCTCTCTCACCCACCTCTTGTACTCCTGAGCGGGGTGGGTGGCTCTTCCACTCAAGCTTACAACATGGCTAACATGAATGAGGTAAAGGAATCCAAATGACCAGATGGCCCCTTGGATGGACAGTTCGAGAATAAAAAAAAAAACAAAGAGAGAATAATCCTCAAACATGTGATTTGCTCACATTGCAGGAAGTATAGATTTTTTTCACCGAAGCAGCTCAAGCCTTAAGCTGACAGCCAAATGGATAGCCAAGGACTGTAGACCGACTAATAATGACGAGGAGACGGGCCTTGCAGAAGTTTCATGCATTCTGCAAGTCAACATGGAGAAGCACGGTAATAACTAAAATCAACAAACTTTATGATACTAAAAAAATATGAAGGAAGAAGATTTGGCTTCAGTGGAATATGTTGCTTTGACAGACCCCTGAAACTCTGTGAGTAACAGCAATTATCTGGGTATGATAATTGCTGTTATGTTAATTGACTAAAACCTGGAGATTTAAGTCACACCTGGGTTCTTTAACCGTAATGAAAACAGAAGAACAACACATTTTCAAACAGTGGAACACGAGTGGGAAATTGAAGGATACAACAAAGAGGCATCAATATGACCCTTTCCAATGGTGAATTTGCAAATGTGATGGCCAGGTGTCGCAAAATTATTGACTACTTAAGACAGCGCAGCAAACAGCAAGCCGTTTCAAGCTCAGCAAGCGGCCCTGGCACAGCAGCAGAAGCCACTGATCCAAGACGTTCCAACACAGTGAAATTCTAAGCTGGAAATTATCAAGTACCTGAGCCGCAATCATGGTCCAATAGTAGCAACCTTGGACGAATATTGGCACAAACTGGTTGTGCTGATTCCACCAGAATGGGAATAGCTGCAGAGGTTAGAAAGTATGCAGGAACTGCAGGTATAAAGCTGAAATTCTAGGTGGACAGGCCTAAATATATTGCTTAGCACTGCCTGCCTCTGTCACCTGTGTGAAGTGATGAAGGTCTCTGTGGAAGACCCTACATATGTGGTGAGATTTTAGACAATCTTCATGGAAGACCTAGCCTCCCGCCAAGTAAATACTAACAATGCATGGCTCAAGCTTGCAACGGCACTGGATCCACGTTGAAAACACTTGAAGAGTCAACCCTAGAGTGAGAATTCCTGATCAGTTGTTCCTGCACCAGTGTTTGGGAAAATGTTGTCCTTGATACCTAATCCATTGCCTGCCTGCACAAAAAGACATTCCATGTTTTGCCTCCTAAGGTGGGGAGGTTTTGCCAAAACATGAGGCGCAGTTACACCAACCAGACTCCTTTTAGCTCAAATATCTGGATCACACATCTCATAATAAAATACGGCACAGCTCCTCTCTGAACTGCTATCTGCTTTGAGAGAGAGAGAGAGAGAGAGAGAGAGAGAGAGAGAGAGAGAGAGAGAGAGAGAGAGAGAGAGAGATAGATCGTCAGAGAGAAGAGAGAGAGAGAGAAGAGAGCGAGCAGAGAGAGAGAGAGGGAGAGAGAAGAGGAGGAAGAGAGAGAGAGAAGAGCTCCTGGGGAGAGCGAGGTAATGCCGGGGCAGAAAATGTTAACAGCTTAAAAAATTTTTAACAGCAGTGAAATAATTTTTGTAGGTTTGATTGGAACTGACTTTCCTGGCTGTCTCAGCGGTGCAAGCTTTCAGACCTTGCCCAATATGAGCTCCCGTATAGCGGCCACTGTGCCAGATCAGACAAACACAAAGTTAGAATTTAAAATAATATAATCTTATAATTTATTTATTTATTTATGTTCTTTCACTTTCTTTTTTCAAGTATCACATTACACATGTAAGCTTACATAATAATATTTATGATTTAGCAATGGCATCTAGGTGTTATTCGATTGTATCTGTTGCTTTATGTCTGTTGGTTGTGCTGTTCTTTTTGTGTCTCTTTCCAGGTGATGGAGCAGACAAAGAAGGTTTTATCATTCTCTCCCTTTTATCTCCTTCTTTCACCTCTATTCTTTTTTTTCTTTTCTTTCTCTTTCACTTCTTGTTCTTCCTTTACTCTCCCATTGTAATGTCCATATAATTTGAAATTCTCCTTGCAGGAATCACAATAAAGCTATTTACAAGCATAAATCAAGTAGAGCACTATGGCAAAAGCTGTTCGCTCCACTTGTAAAAGCAAAATCTGTCGAGCTCTATCTGGCATTGAGACATCAATTCCTATTGCCACATTGCTAGACAGGACAATGGGGGAAAAAAAATAAAGAAAAAAAATAATTTAAAATAAGGAGAACATGTTAATAGCTTTTAACCACACTGAAATTATGTTTATCAGTTTGATTTCGTGATGATACTTAGGCTGTCTCAGTGGAGAGAGCATCAGACATTGGTCAAGTTTGAGCTGCTTTCAGTGGGCACATCTGTGAGTGCACCTTGCTGCTCCCCCTGGGTGATCTGAGTCTGAAAGGCAGACAGGCGCTGCCTTCTACCACATGAGATGGACAGATGGGCACAAACTTAACAGCTTTTTGCATTTGTAAAACAAGAGAAAGCCTTGATAAATCTATGTATCTGATACAGGGCATCTGGTTATAGACAGCTGAGGGGCATTTTTTTTCCCCTTCAGTTGTGGTTCATGGTTTGTAAATAATAAAATAATATATTGGTTTGACCCACTCTGTTCATAGTGGTCCTTAATATTAATGTCACTCTTCAGTTATTATGGACTTCCTCTGAGAAAAAAAAAATCAAATTTCTCCACGCCAATCACTGAAAAGCAGTGTGTTCACTTAAAACTCCTTCTCGAGTCGGCTCAGTTTCACCTGAGGAACCCTGGCTGATCATGAAAAAAAAAAAAAACTGTTCCTGAAACACTCGCAAGTCAGCGGAGCCCTGAGATGCATGGCTAATACGAGCTGGTGGAACTGGGCCTAAACTCCTCTTTTGCTTATTACCGCATTAGCCCAAGTGTGGTCTACAGCCACGAACACCTGTGCTGAAAGAGAGGCCGACCTGTGACTGGCCACTTGGAAGTGACATTGTGCCAGTATTTCCCAACACCAAGAAGTAGTAATGAGATAATGGAGGACACCGCCAGTGTGCAACCCTGGGATAAGGTAGAGACTGAGGTGTTCTTTCACACAGGTGGAATTATTTACCTTACTGACCATAATGAGCTTCAAGGCCCTATGAGAATTAGGACCACAGTAAGATTCAACACAAGAAGACAAGGGGGTATCATTCATTGAAACTGCCACCCTTGACATAGTGAATCTTCATCACACAGATGCATGATGGGGAAAAACAGGAATAGCACCATTAATGACTGGATTATTATCATGAGTCTTTTTAGGGCAGACCCTGTGCTGCTACAATATGTACGCCTTCATCTTTGCTGTGTGGTTTTCCCAGTAAACTTCAACACTCCATATAGACTGAGAGTACTGAGTATTCAACATGAAGCACTTTAAGATGCAAATTACTTGTTAACGTAGGACTTCTTACTGGGAAAGTTTAATGGTGTGAAACAAAACACAAGCCTGATTTCCATACATCAGCATAATAGCAATCCCCGCGCATTAACGCCAACTGTTTGAAATTTCCTTCCTCCTTTTTGTTTATGCAGAGCCGAGTCATTGCAGCTGCACAATCCAAATGTGGGCATGAAATTAAGACGTGGCTAGTATCAAACAAACACACACACACACACACACACACACACACACACACACACACACACACACACACACACACACACACACACACACACACACAAAACAACAGACATAATGTCATAAATCAACCACAAACACCATAGGGAGTGATTAAAACATTGATTTCATAATCAGGGCATTTAGAGCAAAGCTCTGGAAATCTCCGGCATCATTCACATACATTACACTCTTACATTGTCATTGTCTTCAGCTAAACAGTGATACCGTACCTTGCAGTATGAACAAAAAAAAGGGTTTATGATAAGAGCAAATTGAATGTATTTACAGTCATAAATAAAAGCTAGTACAGAGCCAATTTTATGATTTTAGATATGCTTTTATGTAGAAGTTATTTCAGTTCTTTCTTAAAATAAATTGTATGGACATCCTTCTAAAACATGACCTATGTTGAATCCAGAGTATTATGTACGCATAAGCACTGAGCACAAACGAAGGAATTGTTTACAGTATTACCTAACACCTCTGGAGTCTCATAATAAAAACTCAAGTCAAAGTCTTCAGGCACTGTTTCTGCAGGACATTCCCCCAAGTCAGTTGCTGAATGGATATGCTACACTTTTCTAGGAACCAGGTTAAGTTGCCCCAGTAGAAACTAAAGGCAAAGTGTTGGCTGCTGCTTTGTAAACTGGTACTCCTCAATGTAAGGAGCTCATTGATGAGTAACACTTATTTGAAGGAGAGTCGTGGTTGGCTCTTGGCAAATTCCAGTGCTCAACATAATAAGAAGTAATAGACTCCATGATTATTTTAAGTATGTCCTATGAACAGAAAAATGGAGACACATTCACCGGATACCTTACAGCTAGATAGCTAGCTGACAGAAGAGGAGGGGAAGCACTGCAGTTTCCCTTTAGATATAGAGCACATTTAAATTAAGTTTATAGTAAAGCATGGGAAATATCAGATGTTCTGTTTATTTTTCAAAAGACCTGAAACCTTACGCATTGTGTTTTTGGTGAGGTGTTTGGTGAGTTTGCTGTGACCAGACCTGAGCACTCTGTACAACTGCCAAACCATAATTTTTTTTTATTTTACTTTAATGCCACTGATGCCATTATCAGACTTTATAGTAATTGTGAACAGTTGAAATAGTGGGGGTAGGATTTACTTTCTAAATTATATATGAGTGACCAATACAGTAAGTGCAATAATAAGTGCTTCATGGGCTAAGATATGATACTGTATGAAGACTATGTGAAAAAGTGTCCCAGAGAAGGAGTGCAATGCTTCTACATTTGTTTGAATGTGATATATGTGCATATCTGGAGCGTGTAATAAAAGTAATTTCCCTCTGGGATTATTAAAGTATCTCTGATTCTGATTCTGATTCTGAATACATTTTATTTACCTTTAAAAGCAGATACCAATACATTTGTTAGTGTACATGATGTCGGATCTGTGTCCACTAAGCTAAGAGAAATAATAATTTTACATAAATTAGATGGGGAAGAGAGAGAAAACAAGCCTCCAGTCTAGATAACCACTGGGAATAATCAAAGTCTGTTTTGAGGCAGAAAATAAGCCATCTGAATTGCACGGCTAGATCATAAACCTGGGTGCTTATCTTCCCAAGAGGGGGAAAAAAAGAAATAGATGGAGGTATTTATCTCTGAGGGCCTGCCTGCTTTGATACGCCTTTGCAATAAATCTGTCTACAGCCTTCAAAGAGACAATACGCTCTCTGTGGAACATTTTCTGTCAGTGCAATGCTTTAAACTTTCATCCAGGCGTTGTCTGAGTCACTGACTCAGTGTCTTTAATTGTTTCTCCAACCCTTACTGGAGACTCGTATGGCAGAGTGTCTTGTAGTTTCTCTCATTGTTGCCCAGCTGTTACTCCAAGAAGATATTTTAACAGTGTTAGGAACAGAGCGAAGACAGTATAGCAAATCAATCACGCTTTTGTTCCCCCAAAGAGATTTATTTGAAGAAGAACAAAGAAAAACAGAGCCAGCTTCACGTTAGGCGCTCAGGGTGATAAGGACGAGATATTCAAGGAACACATTGGCTTTAAGGTTAGCTAATTACTTTTCAAACTGACCCATTTATCTTAATCTGAAAGGCTTCAAGATAAGACCACTGAATTAGTTACCAGTGCAGAGGACCGTTTGTTATTTGTGGATAATTGATGGAGCCATACAAAATGGTCTGCTTTTAAAGGAATTGCAGAGCGAGTTTAGGTACATTTCAATAAATCAAAATATCATGCCAAGTTCATTTATTTCGGGAATTTATTTTAAAAAGTGAAAAGCAAACCTTCACTGTACTCTGAATTTCTTATTTTGAGTGTTTATTTCAGGTTATTTGGATGATCATGGTTTACAGTTTATGAAAAATAATCTTAATTCAAAGTCATATGTAAAAAAAAAAAACAAAACGTTTTAAATACAGAAATGTTAGCCTGCTGAATTGCATGTACATGTACTGGACAATATATTCTCTCCATACTTGGTCGGGTTTGTTTTGCAGAAATTTCTGCATCTGTACTATGTGGCATGGAGGCAATAGTCTTGTGGTTCTGCTGTGGCAAGAAAGCCAAGGTTGCTTTAATAGCAGCTTTGAGCTCAACTGCATTGTTGGGTCTGGTGTTTCTCATCTTCCTCTTGACAACTTCATACATTCTCTATGGAGGGTTCTTCAACCCTGGTGCTCAGAACCCACTATCCTGCATGTTTTAGATGTTTTCCTGATTCCACATAACTGAATTAAATTAATAGTTGATTAACAGGGCTCTGCTGCCCCCAATGACTGTTGATGAGATCATTCAATCATTTGATTCAGATGTGCTGGAGCAGAGACATCTAAAACATGCAGAACACAGGCCCTGAGGACCAGGGTTGAAGATCCCTGCTCTATGGCATTTAGGTCAGACAAGTTTCATGGCCAGTCAACCTTGAGATGATGTGTTGTGAATTGCTGCTATATAAATAACCTGAATTGAATTGTTGAAAGTTGATGGTGCCGAGAAATTTGAAAAAAAAAAAAAAAAACAACGTCAGATGTATAAAACAATGTGCAGCACAGCACATTTTTTTGTTCATACATCCTAATCCCCTGTCCCCATCTCTAAATACATATGCAAGTCAGTATAAATATCCATAAGGCACCCACAATGGCACCATCCAAATAACCATGTCAGACAGTCAGAGACTTAATCTATGCACCTCCAGTCAGCCATTATGCACAGTCTGCTCTTATTTTGTTCCCAACACAACTATTATAATGAGAATAATTATAATATAATCCAGTGTTGAGCAGGATTATGGCATTATGAGTGCAGTCTTAGTTAAGATTACATTGGGAAATCAGCTACTCACTGCAAATGAGAGACACAATATAGGAGACTTTTATGTATCTCAAAAACATATATGAGGCCGTTCCATATGGCTGGCTCAGGGATGACTGTGAAATAACCCACCCCGCAGGGGCCAGTTCAAAAATAACTGCCCTGGGCAATGTACACCGGCTAATAAACCACTCATCATTATGTGCCAGCAGGTCAGAAGGATCTCTGAAAATTCGCTCCCTCCGCATTCTTTCTCTGGCGACGTCCTCCAGCAATACCAACACTGCCACTGTTCCACAATTACGTGCAACTTTATTCAGCTATTTGTAGACATGAGTGATTGTCTCCACATTGTCCCCCTTATGAATCGTCACACCTGACTTGTTAAGAATTAATCTCTCAGTATACAGCCATATTGAATTTTTGGTGAGAAGTCAGCTCTAAATGCACACATAACACACACAGACACACACACACACACACACACACATAAAAAAAACACCCAGGGGAAGATAATTTTATTCTCAGCGAAAATTAAGGAGCCCCTCAAACAGTTTACATGCATTTTATGGTTCTCAGCGCACAAACCTATGCTCATTTAGATCTACAGTACATGTAACGTGTTTATAGACTTAGACTTAGAGAACTTTATTTGTCATTTTGTATGCACAGAGTGTGTACAGAACGAAATTTTGTTGCATACAGCTTGTAAATTGCAGTAAAATGGAATTATCTAATTGTGGTTGTTTCCATAATTTTCAGAAGTGTGTTACTATATTGCATGAAACTAAATTGGACTAAGTTTCTTTGTCGGGATTTAAACCATAAAAGCACAAACTAACGAAAAACGTTGGGTTTGATGCTTCATGAGTTAAACAAAACTGAATGGAGTTAAATTTCAGGGTATTTGGGTGAGTTTTAGTACTTTGTGGTTTGTTATTGTGGATTGGAAAGATTTGCGTGGCTTCCGCACTTTTTCACGGCAGGTGAAAAGTTTGCATGGATTTCTGCACACTTTCACGCAACGTTCACTTTTATACATCCTGATTTATGCTCCAATCAATGTGCCACATGTTTACACACGTTTTAAACAAGGCTCCAGCAGGTGACATGGCTCAGTTAACCATCACTGAGTCTGGAAACGTCATACTGCATCTCAGGCAACTTGGAATCTTTGCCTCTCTGCTTTTACCCCTGACCTTGATTTCCAAATAAAATGCAAAATACACATTTCAAAAGAGGACTTTGGACAACCGTCCACTCCTCTTGTAGCCCATGTCCTGGATACAGCTGCGCGTTGGCTCTTGAAGCTTTGACTCCACACCTTTTGAATTCTTCCCCAAACTCTAAATGCACTTTGCTGCATAACCATTTTGTGATATGAAAACATGGTAATTAACATTTCATTTTAGGTGTTCTTCACACTGTTTGGCATGACAAAATGACATGCACATATATGTAACTCAGTTCAGAGATAAAATTTTGCAATTCATTTAGAATAGAATAGTCTAATAGTCTAGTCTAATAAATTCTGTGTAGTTTTGGGATGAAGCCTAAATATCATAACAATACGTTTGCTGTTTTGATTTACATTGTTGCTGCTTCATAACTGTCAGGAAATGTTAATGCTAAAGAAAACGAGGGAATGGATAATAGACACACAGTATTAATTTTGTTTATTTCATGTTATAAAACACGATCAAAGCAAATATATGGTGCAATATTAATTGCATTAACTTTACTCTAAAATACCTTCAAAATCAGGCCGCTGTGGCATGACAATTCAAATATTCCGGGTTCGGGGATAGGTCTGTTGATGTTAAAAGATGCCAACATCATTTCTGGCTATCAGATGCTCATTAAAGGTTCTCCTCCCTTGTGTGACAGTGGTCATTTGTTCAGGAGTATATCTTTTCTCCAGTCAGCTCCAATGTGATAGGTCAAAGCATAAAAATGCTGGAAGAGACACCTGACAAATGACAGCCTATTCCTGCCTAACATATTGCTTCTGCCCTGGAAGAACAATGTTCATTAAGATTCAATTTCCTGTCAGGAAACTGAGCTACAACAACAACAACAAAGACAAACCTTTGTGCTCAAACGTGGATTGAAGATGTTTTGATCTTAGAAGGACGAAAGTGCATTAAGTGTAACAACAGATCATTAACTCACTTTCAGTAAAAAATAATAGACATTACATGACTGATAATTAACACTAAAATCTATACTGCAACCTAATTTTTATGAACCAATTGATCAGTTTATTTTGAAAAGAGACAGAAAACATATTAAGTAGCAGGGTAATCAATTTATAATGCCTACTCACACCATCACTGTGATAACTAGACATGGACTTAAAAGCTGTGAAGGGTTAAGCTGCAGTATCCAACTTCTGCTCCATTAAAGCAGCCTGCCTGTGGCTGTATCGAATGTCTGCTGCTCAGGATGTGGTGCAACAATTAATCCTCAGATTGATTCACTTCCTATTGAATTGCCCCAAAACTCAAGATGTAATTCAAACTGTCCCAGTTAATCCTAGATGCAGACTCACTCAAATGCCTTATAGAATAAAATTGAGATTGAAATCCAACGGTTTCCTTGTTAATTTAAAAAAATTTTTTTATCACCACACTACACTGGAGCCACTTACTGTAGTTTTTAAAATAAAGTCCTGTTTTTCTTTTGTTGTTTAAAACCAGTCAAACAGGCAGTTAAATAGACGCTGAAACTTTAGTAGTGTGTCATGTGACACACTAGCTATGTTTACATGCACAAAATTTCACGATCGGAAAGAAATGTATTTGAATTTAAAAACAAAAAGAATTGGATTGCATAGTTTATATGGTTACATAATCAATTAATTCGATCATAATGTACACATATATGCACATGGCTTTATTCAGAATAGAACCACTCTGACATGCACAGTTATCAAATCCCCCCCCCCCAAAAAAAACCCCAACAACAAACAAACAAAAGAAGAACTTCCGTTTTTACTGAACAACAAAAAATAGTGAACAAAGCACTCTTGTACGATATTGTTTGTCGTGTCCATGATGGATTGCCACCAGGTTCTAATTACAGTTGAAACATTACTGAATAAATAACAATTTTGAGCTCTTTCATTGTTTCAAACACAAAGGTTGTATTGGACAGTTTTGCCTATCAACATATTTCCTGCACTTAACAACGTGGAAATACGTCACGTTACGTTGGGCACACATGCAAACTCGGTTGTTTTTCCCAAGCGTCAACTTTTGACAGTCAGGGAGTGAGAATATGCTGACCACTCATGTAAATGTAAGCCCAATATTATTTATACAGGTCTAAAGAGGTTTAAAGTAACTTTGAACTTTTCTAACATGTTTCTTCTGATTGGAAGCAATAATGTGTTGGAGCGAGCCATGGTCCTGACTTAAGTCTAAAAGAGAATCTGTGGATGGAACAAATGACTGAGGTTATGGCAAGGAGGACTTCCAACTTCAGAAGATATTCAGAAGTCATCATGACATAGTTATTGTCAGTTTTGTCTATAGAAAATAAATGCCTAGAGCAAGTTTAAAGTAGAGCTGTATAAGTTTTGACCCAAGTATTAGTTTAATTTGAGATATATTAAATTATTTAGATTTTTCAGGTGAACACAGCACTTGGAAGGATGCTCAGTGCGGGCTGCTCTTCTTAAAAAAATTGCCTATTTAACTGGAGAGGTGCAGATCCTGCTCTGAATGGGTAACGAGCGCCACTTAATGGCAGTCTGATCTCTTGTTAAAAATGAAAGCTAACCTTACATGTGTTTACTTTTCTTACCCTTCTAAGTTTGTCATGGCCATGTGGTTATACATAGTACATATAGTTCACAAACTTGCATGTCAGCTCCTCTGTTGAAGTTCCTGCAGCCTTTCTTATCAGACGATTCAGCCTGTTGTTTGCCCTGTCCTTGTCTTCCATGCCTCCTGGAGCTCCCCCTCCCTCTCCCTCTTCCCTTGTTTTGCCTCATCCTCTCCTTCCCCCTGTTTCAATGAGAGACTCTGCCAAAGAGATGCTAGAGGGGGGAATGTGGCCTTGTCTTTGCAAGTAACTCCAGGACTTTTCAATCTGCTGGTCCTGGAGTTACTTGGACCAGTACAGTCCAAGTGGCCACAATTTGAATAGACCGACCAAAATTGGTGAGTAACAGATTGGAACACATTGGAAAATTGCTCCTTGGTACAATGGGTTTCAATTTACCTTGCAATATTCTGATGGTAAGCTCAGAATCTGTCATGAACATGAGAGCATGGAACCATCCTGACTTGCATCGACAGTTGATGGTACTATAATGGAGTGGAGGATATTTTCCTGACACACATTGGGCTCCTTAATGCCAAATGAGGGTTGTTCAAACACCACAGCCTACCAGAGAAATGTTGCAAACCACATCCACCCCTTTAGAGCTACAATGCACCCATACTCTGATGGCTACTTCCCACAGGATCACAAAGCCATAAACCTCTCAGGTATTTAACATGACAACAGGTAAAAAAATATGGCACCATCACCAAAATTCAATCCAAAAGAGCACCTAGGGGATGTGGAATGGCTTTGTATTCAGCAAATGTACAGCAACCACATAATAACATCATGAGATTATACACCAGAGTCATCCTGGATCATCCAGTTGTTGGAAACATCCAAGGTATGTTTCCAACAACTTAAATTTGCGGCAATATTACAATTACAATTAAGGTAATTGTAAAGGTAAAAGGAGGTCAGGCCCTGTGCTTGCAAAGTTAATTTCTTTTGTCACCCTACTAAATGAGTTGCACAATCTTTGAGGATTTAGATTCAGTACCACAGTGATCATTGTCACCTTCATACCAAATCAGCCTCTTTACATAGGTGCTGTCATTGTTGTTTAACATAATCCAGGAATCCAACAGGAATTCAAAACTGCACATAGTTCATGTATAAAAGGGAGACCAGACAACAAGATTAATCAAAGTAGGAACCAAAGATGAATGCAAGATTTGTGGATTTACAGGGGGAACTTGCAAGATGTACTAAAAATTAACTATGTCTGAGAAATGATCCAGCAATATATTTCTCAGTAAATCATTTCCTGTCTGTCTGTCTATATTTAAAACTGAAAGAAGCTCACTGAGCAGCAGTAGATAGTGATGTGATGAATATTTCACGTGAGGGGAAGAATCACATTTCTTTTGCTCGATCATGACAAAAGTATTGATATTCAAACGCACTGCGGCTCCAGAATTTAGAACGTGTAGCTGGATTGAATTGCATTTCCACTGATAAAGTGATAGAGAAGCATTTTCAGACTGACATTTCATATCGCTATCGAGAGATAATATATTTATATTAAAAGGCTCTCAGTGCAATTGATCTTTCCTCAGGGACATGAAAGAGGAGCCTAATAAGTTTTAACAGCAGCACCTTTTTAGGTTCTGTATTGGTTCTATTCGTTCTGATTACACTGCTGCATTATAGGGCCTTAGGGGCCGCTTTGATATTATGAGAGCAAATATTCCACAACTAGGAAATTTGTACTGGCTTTAGGTGGCCATATAGTTTAAACCACTGAGTCCTGCAGACAGTATGCGGTGAAAATCACACTGCATTGTGGGAAGGCAGCAATGCTGATCTGCTTCAAAGGAAAAACTGCAAGTCACAAGCCCCTTTAAAAGCCCGTCTTTCCCTGTCAAAAAGAGCCAGAGGGAAAACACCATCAAGCTTCACTTTGATCTGTGCCACGTCTATCAGTTTTGATAACATTATCTGCAGAAAATGAGAAGGATGCGCACTGTCCTCTGTGGCATGTTAATTAATGTACACTGCTGGAAGCTGAAAATGCATTGCATGGGGTGCAAAATTAATTTTCTAATGTTTTGTTTTTGTCATTTTGGCAAAGATGTGATCCTTTGAACATCTGATAACAAAGTCAGGGGTGCCTGACGTTTCCAGCAGTCCATTACAAGAGGCTGTAAGAATAAATATATTTAAATGATTAAAAATTACAAAACAGTATTACAGCAGGTTAAAAGCAAAATGCACAGGATGCAATGGGATTGATGTGAATGCCCATCAATTACCAATTACCATCTTTTGAAAAGTAGGAATAAATCAGGCTTATTTTTTTGCAGCTACCAGTTTGTCTTTAATGTGAGTACAGCTGGAATAATCAGGTCTAAAGAGGTTAGAATGATGGCGTATCTAAAGCAGCATTTCAAATCTCGATCAGAAAAAGCTTTAATGGTCAGGTCTTTGTACACTAACAAAGATATAGAATTTAGTTTCACATGGGCACTGCATACAGATATAAAATATACATTTAGAATTTCTTTATTTGGTTATTTATAAATATAAATGTATACACTTTATATTGTACTAAACAGAAATTAAAGGACACGGATACTTGACAACTTTTCCTTTGCAATTGTGTTCAGGCTTGCAGCTTATTATATTCACATGGTTTTCAATTCAATGTTCAGAATCGTAACATATTTTAAAAATCTATCTATCTATCTATCTATCTATCTATCTATCTATCTATCTATCTATGTGTATATATATATATATATATATATATATATATATATATATATATATATATATATATATATATAAACTGCTCTCTCTCACTCACCCCTCATACTGGTGGGCGGGGAGCTTGAGGGTTCCTAGGACTGCGTCCTTCTGGGCTGATATGTCTGATGTTACTCCAGGTATCTGTTGAAGTTACTGCCCCCACACTGGAGACAATGGGCACTACAGTTGCCTTCACATTCCAGGCTCTTTCTCGTTTTTCCTGAAACCTTAATATTTCTCAAGTTTCTCGTGTTTTTTCCCCCTGACGGTTCTATCACTCGGCATGGCCACATCGATCACAACAGCTGTCCTCTGCTGCTTATCAATGATCACAATGTCCGGTTGGTTGGCCATTACCATTTTGTTTGTTTGTATCTGGAAGTCCCACAGGATCGTAGCTCTGTCATTCTCCACCACCTTGGGAGGTGGCTCCCATTTTGACCTGGGGGTCTCCAGTTGGTATTCTGAACAGATGTTTCTGTACACTACACCAGCTTTCTCCTGTGCTGCTGCCATGATCAAGGCTTTTGAACTGTCATTATATATATATATATATATATATATATATATATATATACATACATATATCGCCAAGAAGTGGGTTGGCTGTGGCTTAGACCACAGCCAACCCAGTACAACACGTTGATATAGAAAAGCCTCCAGGTAGAATTTAGTATCATAAAGTGAAGGTTTACGAGGCGATTGGTTCAAAGAGGTGAAGGAAATGAGGAGAAATGTTGTCTAAAGGCAGTTGTTTGTAGACTTAACAAACTGACACTCTACCCAGGAATTTTAAACTCTCTGTTGTTGATTTGGCTTAGACATGAAGAAAAAATACGAGCAGTGTCTAAAGCTAATTAGTGCAACTTAATCATGCAGGAGGAAAGTTTGACAAGATCAGTTGTTGATTTAAGGTACCTGCATTCATCGGTAGACATTCTGTAAGGAGAGATTAAACAAAAAAAAGTAAATCCTGCAGTAGAATGAAACATTTTTACCTGATAAACTTTGTGGTCACTAACAGCTGCAGTGCCCAAGTGGCCCGGCTTGCTCCCTGCTTTATCTGTTTCAGCAGCAGCACGAGTGGTCGTCATGCTTTGGACCTTCTTTTAAATCAAAAATACCAATTCTTTCATAATCATGAGGCTAATAGCGTTTCTAAGACACAGACTGATAAATAAAGTTTGCTAAATGATGACATCATGTAATTTGCATTATTGGTCACATATATGCAAGTGCAATGTGGGGTCTGGAAAGAATAATAATTGATTGATTGAAACTTAATTTATCCCCCAAAGGGGAGATTAATTTGTCCCAGCCTAACACTAAAAAATATACAAAACCTATAAAAAGTCTTCATGACACACACACACACACACACACACACACACACACACACACACACACACACACACACACACACACACACACACACACACACACACAATAACATAAGTAAAATTACAGTTGTCTAAGACACAGTTCTGGAGGCGATGTGTAGATTATAAAGTCTGACACCCTCAGGCAGAAAAGAGGTGTTATAGAGCTCCTTTACACATTGGGGCTGGAGTAATCTTTGGCTGTAGTTTCTCCTGAGGCATTCTACAGTACTGTACAGGGAGTAAGAGACATTGTCCTTAATGGTTCTGATAATGTATTGTAAGAGACAAATAAGTAGAAAATGATGTGTCTAATGTGAATTTAATGTGGCTCATCCTGCCTCAGTTTCTTGTGATTCTTTACACCTAAAAGACTGGCTGTGTCAATAAGCAAGGCAGTATCAGAAGCGTTGGCTTTGTGCACACATGATTCATTTGCAGACTGGTTATGTAGGGATGAACATCTGCTGTTTTGACTGTAGCTGGGAGGGACAGCTGCATGAAGACTGGAGATGCTTTGAAATGGGGAAACGGGTACACAACAGCACGGGTAGAGTAAAAATGATACATGCTTTCACATTGGAGTATCTAAAAATCTGAGAAAAAAAGTGTTTTCTTTGATGAATGGTCAGAGGAGTCATAATATAACAACTAATATAGTTGACAATACTGTGTATATGGCATGTTTATTGGAGAATGTGGAAAATGTGCCGTCCGCAACTGCATCAAACCAAGGTAAGTGACGTTTGCTGTCGAGTCATCATCTGCCTTACCATCTTTAGCCGAAGGTTTAGTCTTAGAGTTCGAAACCAAATGGAAATAAAAATTTGGCTGAACTACTAGAAAACAGCTGGACTGTCCTCATATTGAAGGTTTCAGCATGCTGAGAGAAGTGAATATTCATCACAGGAGACAGTGGCTTGTCTGAATTGCATGGTTAGGTAATAGCACAGAACTTCTCAACATGTCCAAAACATCTGTGGTTGCCTGGTCAGCTGGAGATCACAGTATGCATTTCATAGTGACAGATGAAATGCATACTGTTTACATATTTGCCTTGTGCACAAAATCAGCACAGGGGCTGCTCCTGGACCCCTAGCTGCACTTTGGACATGCCTCTATTGAAGAGAAGCATCCCAATGGTTTTAAGAATGTAGTTATGTAGAATAAATTGATAAATGAATTAGACATTTTTTGTATTTCCTGTTTCCTGATAGGTCCTTCTCTGATTACTATTAAATCTTATTGTACAAACCTCAAGGACCCCACATTCACCCTGAGCAAATCCCAGTAATATTTCTCTCTGTTGTACAAGACAGTATTGCTAAAGCTTCACAATTACATTCTATGGAAACTTTGAAAGAGAAAACTGCATTTTTCTTCTGTGGGTACACATAATGTCTAAAAAACAAACAAACAAATAAATCCAGGAGATTGGATAAGAAGCAGAAAATCTTCAGCTACAAACAAAAACACAAACACCTGTGATATATTATTTCTGTTGGGAGAGCACAGCTTGTATTGATTCCTGCTCGAGACAAAATCATTTCTCTCAACTCTTTAATGCGTTACCCATTTAGTTTTCTTTATCTTAAAATCTAATTACATTGTTATTGATTAACTGTTCATAACATTATAGAGATTAAGCTCATTCTTCAAAAGCATTCACGGTTGTTATTGTCAAAAGATACTTATAATCTGACAAATGAGTCTAATCAGAAAATATATTCAAATGCATATAATATTACTGAGTGTAAAAAAAATACACCTATAGAGCACTATCCAAAAATGGAAAGGAAATGGCGCAAACACAGACCTAGCAAGACATGCCTTTCTAGAGAATCTTTCAGGTTGGACAAATAAATTATCTGGAATAATTGGAGAAGCAGTCAATGGCCCAAAGTAAATTTTAGGAGATATACAGCAGTGGAAAAATCTGTTGACTGTCACATACTGCTCAAATTTGGACTTTATAGAAAAGCGTCTAAAGTCTTGTTTAAAGTATGCCACTACCTACAGGCAACTCAGGAAATTATGTGAAAGAAGGTGTTCTGTCTAAATTTAATTCAATTTAATTTATATAGTGCCAATTCACAACACATGTCATCTCAAGGCACTTTACAAAGTCAATTCAATTAAATCATCCAGACAGATTGGTCAAAAGGTTTCATATGTAAGGAAACCCAGCATATTGCATTGAATCTTCACAAGCAGCATTCACTCCTCACGAATGAGTATAGAGCCACAGTGGACAGTTGTCTGCATTGTACATGGCATTGCAGTAATCCCTCATACAGAGCTAATATGAGGCGACAGTGGAGAGGAAAAATCCCTTTTGTCAGGAAGGAAAAACCTCCAGCAGAACAAGGTTCAGTAACGGTCATCTGCCTCGACCGACTGGGGGTTTGAGAAGAAAGAGCGGAGACACAAAAGCACAGAAGCACACATTTACCCAGGAATCTTTCTTATGTTATATGGTTATAGCTGTTGATCTGTCTTCCCTGGATTATGTTGCAGCTAACAGACCACCAGACCAGGTGTACCTACTATGAAGAGAAAAGTTACATAGAACAAAAAGTTACAGAAAGTTGAAAGTTGAAACAACAACACGCAATGCAAAATTGGGGAACAGTAGAAGAACTCAGCAGAGTGAGAAAAATAGCAGACTAAGCCTATAGCAGCCTAACTACAGAGATAGTTCAGGGTAACCAAAGCTACTCTAACTATGAGCTTTGACAAAAAGGAAAGTTTTAAGATTAGTCTTAAAAGTAGACAGGGTTTCTGCCTCACGGACCAAAACTGAGACTTTGTTCCACAGGAGAGGAGCCTGATAGCTAAAGGATCTGCCTCCCATTCTACTTATAGAGACTCTAGGAACCACCAACAGACCTGCAGTCTGAGAGCGAAGTGCTCTGTTAGGAACATACGGGGTAATCAGAGCTCTGATATATGATGGAGCTTGATTTTTAAGGGCTTTATATGTTTGAAAAAGAATTTTAAATTATATTCTTGATTTAACAGGTAACCAATGAAGGAAAGTTAACATTGGAGAAATATGATCTCTCTTTTTAATTTTCATCAGAACTCTTGCTGCAGTGTTTTGGATCAGCTGAAGACTTTGAACTGCATTTTGTGGACTTCCTGATAGTAAAGAATTACAATAGTCCAGCATCATAGTAACAAATGCATGGACTTGTTTTTCAGCAGCACTCCTGGACAGAATATTTCTCATTTTGCCAATTTTGTGGAGGTGAATGCAAAATGATGTGTTGTGGAATACTAATAAAGTACACTACTGTAGTGAATGTGATTGACATAATTCACCTTTGTTATTAAGTATGGTTCTACATACCGTTCATACTAGACACAGCACTTTGTTCTGCCTGTAGTTACTTCATGTAAGTATAGCTGTTCAGGGATCGCGGTCCCTTTAAATGTTAAGAAGGGTGATGACGTGTAGCCCCAGGCTTTTGTTGTTGCTGGACAGCGCCATTTTGGAGCTCAGTGTTTTTCCTATTGAAATAAACGACACACCCATCTCGTGTGCTCAAAGTGAGAAATTGTCTTTTACGATTTACTGCAATTTCCACACTGGTGACCCCGACGTTAGTCTGCTGGACGTATCCAGAGACACTCCACGACCATGACCGCGAACGCTGTTACCCTCAAGCTCCCCGAATTCTGGGAATCGTCGGCGTCGGCATGGTTTGCCCAGACTGAAGCGCAGTTCGCGTTACGTGACATCACCACGGATGCAACAAAGTACTACTACGTTGTGTCGGCTCTTGGAAATTCAACAGCGTCCAGAGTGGTCAGTCTTCTTAAAAACCCTCCAGCAACTGAGAAGTATACAGCACTAAAAGCCCACCTGTTGAAAACTTTTGAACTGTCAGACGCTGAGAGAGCCAGCAGGCTTTTCTCCCTTCAAGGACTGGGTGACAGCAAACCATCTGAGCTCATGGACCGTATGCTGGATCTCTTGGGCGAGCACAGTCCCGATTTTCTTTTTATCCAACTTTTTCTACGTCAGCTGCCTTCCCAAGTCAGGGCTGCACTAGCCAACACCACAATCACTGACTGTCGGAGGCTGGCTGAAGAGGCTGACAAATTCTTCCTGGCAAGTCAGGGACATTGTGTGGCCGCGTTTTTTCCCACACACATCGATCCTGTGCCGCTGGACGACTCCACGCTCGTCGCTGCATCCACTTCTCGTCGGCAGCAGTCTTCTGGCCCCCAACAGTCTCCAGGCTTGTGTTTTTATCATGCCAAGTTTGGACCCAAGGCTAAAAAATGTCGTTCGCCATGCAGTTTCGGCGGGTCGGGAAATGCCAGGGCCGACGCTCAGTAGTGGCCATGAGTGTCGGCCGCGTAGGCAGGCTGCTTTTCATCCGTGATAGCATCTCCGGACGACGTTTCCTGTGCGACACGGGAGCACAGAGGAGCGTCCTGCCCGCAACCCGTTTGGACATGGTGACTGACAACCACGGCCCCCCTATGGAAGCTGCAAATGGTAGCCCCATCCGCACGTACGGCACGAGGTACGTTGAATTGTGTTTCGGAGGACAACGGTTTGGCTGGGACTTTGTTACAGCTAAGGTTGCCGTTCCCCTCCTCGGAGCCGATTTTCTGTGTGCACACGGACTGTTGGTGGATGTAAAGAACCGCCGTTTGATTGACGCCGTCACATTTTGTTCTTATACGTGCACGCTCAGCGGGACTGACTCCATACGACTGTCTAGCATGCTCTCAGCCTCAGATGACTTCCACCGTCTGCTTGCCGAGTTCCCAACGCTCACTCAGCCCACTTTCTCTGCATCCGCCGTAAAGCATGGTGTGGAGCACCATCTCGCCACTACTGGTCCACCCGTCTACGCCCGTGCTCGGCGCCTCGACCCGACCAAGCTTGCCGTTGCAAAGGCTGAATTTGCAAATATGGAACGCCTGGGTATAGTCCGTCGTTCCGACAGCCCTTGGGCATCACCCCTTCACATCGTCCCCAAACCGGGTGGCGGCTGGCGCCCGTGTGGAGACTACCGGCGGCTCAATGAGGCAACGACGCCTGACCGATACCCAGTCCCGAACATACAGGATTTTTCAGCTCACCTGGCAGGCAAGGTGATTTTTTCCAAGGTGGACCTCGTCCGGGGATATCATCAGGTGCCGGTGCACCCGCTGGACATTCCCAAAACAGCCGTGATCACGCCATTTGGTCTTTTTGAGTTCCTGCGTATGCCATTCGGCCTTAAAAACGCCGCCCAATCTTTTCAACGCCTTATGGACTCTGTTCTACGGGACCTACCTTTTCTTTTTGTGTACTTGGATGACATCCTCGTAGCGAGCACGTCCAAGTCTCAGCACCTGGCGCACCTCCGAACACTTTTTGAGCGACTTAGCCAGCATGGGCTAATTGTCAACCCCGCTAAGTGCCAGTTTGGTCTCTCCACCATTGACTTTCTGGGGCACAGAGTCACTAAGGACGGTGCTGTCCCTCTCCCATCAAAGGTGGAGGCAGTAACAAGGTTCCCACGCCCGCTCACTGTCAAATCCCTGCAGGAGTTCCTCGGCATGGTGAATTTTTACCACCGTTTCATCCCTCGAGCTGCTCAGCTTATGCGGCCCTTGCACGAGGCCTTGAAAGGTAAGCCCAAGCACCTTGTGGACTGGTCAGACAGCAGGGAAAAGGCTTTTGCTGCCACCAAGGCAGCCCTGGCGAAGGCCACCATGCTGGCGCATCCTTCTTCAACAGCCCCCATCGCCATCACCTCGGACGCCTCGGACTACGCTGTCGGTGCTGTCTACGAGCAGTGGGTAGGCGGGGCCTGGCAGCCACTGGCTTTCTTTAGCCGTCAGCTGCGTCCCAGCGAGCGGAAGTACAGTACTTTTGACCGGGAGCTGCTGGGTCTCTACCTCGCCATCAGACATTTTCGTTCCCTGCTGGAAGGTCGACATTTCACTGCTTTTGTGGACCACAAACCACTGACTTTTGCCATGGCCAAGGTGGCTGAGCCGTGGTCTGCCCGCCAGCAACGCCATCTGTCCTACATTTCAGAGTTTACTACGGACTTGCAACATGTTGCTGGGAAGAACAACTACGTGGCGGACTGCCTGTCACGGGCTGTGGCAGGGGCGGTCCATCTTGGTTTGGACTACCACCAAATGTCAGCAGATCAGACCACAGACCCGGACGTCCAACTCCTGAGGACCTCAACTACAGGGCTGCAGATCGAGGACGTGGTTTTTGGAGATGCCGGCACCACGCTCCTGTGTGACGTCTCCACAGGCAGCCCTCGGCCAATAATTCCCACAAGATGGAGACGACAAGTTTTTGATGCCATCCATGGCCTCTCCCACCCAGGTTCGAAAGCGTCGCAGAGACTAGTTGCGGCA
Source organism: Fundulus heteroclitus (assembly GCF_011125445.2). NCBI lineage: Eukaryota > Metazoa > Chordata > Actinopteri > Cyprinodontiformes > Fundulidae > Fundulus > Fundulus heteroclitus. The sequence goes on from NC_046362.1 coordinate 18,796,808, forward strand.
AAGTTTGTCTGGCACGGCCTCAAGAAGGACGTTAGGGACTGGACTAACACCTGTGTTGAGTGCCAACGGGCCAAAGTGCACCGTCACACTAAAGCCCCACTTGAGTTGTTCCCGGTTCCAGAGAGACGTTTTGACCATGTGAATGTGGATCTGGTCGGCCCTCTGCCATCTTCGCACGGGTTCACATACCTGTTGACTATGGTTGACAGGACCACCCGCTGGCCTGAGGCTGTGCCACTGACCTCAGCGGCAACTGCTGAGATGACACGGGCCTTTCTCGGAACCTGGGTTGCTCGTTTCGGCACCCCTTCGGATATATCCTCTGATCGAGGCGCACAGTTCACGTCTGAGCTGTGGAACGCTGTCGCACAGAGCCTCGGGGTGGAACTCCACCGCACGACTGCGTATCACCCGCAGGCTAACGGACTCTGTGAACGTTTTCATAGGTCAATGAAGGCTTCCCTGCGTGCCAGCCTCAAAGACGGCAACTGGGTCGACAAACTCCCGTGGGTGATGCTGGGCATCAGGACCGCACCAAAAGAGGACTTACAGTCCTCATCCGCCGAACTGGTTTATGGACAGCCACTGCGGGTCCCAGGGGATTTTGTCCCTAGCACCACGGTTCCTTGGTCCGCTACTCTCCAGCGGTCAACGCTATTGGACAATGCGAGGCTTTTCACACCTGTCCCTACTTCCCGTCACGGCCTCCCTCAGTCGCACATTCCCACTGGGCTTCAGACGGCTGACTATGTTTTCATTCGCAACGATGCCCACAGAGGATCGCTACGCCCGCCCTACGAGGGCCCATTCCGTGTTTTGGAGGCAGGGGACAAACATTTTGTGGTGGACATGGGCGGCAAACCGGAGCGAATCTCCATTGACCGTCTCAAACCGGCTCACTTAGATGTGGCCGGGCCCGTTGACCTGGCCCAACCCCCACGACGCGGACGGCCTCCAACTCTGCCCCAACCCCCTACTCCCCTCCCTCCCAGGCCTCCCACGCGCCATGCCCCACGCCTGTGTCATGACGGGACTCCTGCCGCAGTAGGGTCTCATCGACCTCCGGTACGGCACAGCCGTTGTGGACGGTTAATACGCCCACCTCCCCGTTGACTGTTGGTTTTACTTCTGATAGGGTGAATTCTGGGGGGACGTGTGTAGTGAATGTGATTGACATAATTCACCTTTGTTATTAAGTATGGTTCTACATACCGTTCATACTAGACACAGCACTTTGTTCTGCCTGTAGTTACTTCATGTAAGTATAGCTGTTCAGGGATCGCGGTCCCTTTAAATGTTAAGAAGGGTGATGACGTGTAGCCCCAGGCTTTTGTTGTTGCTGGACAGCGCCATTTTGGAGCTCAGTGTTTTTCCTATTGAAATAAACGACACACGCATCTCGTGTGCTCAAAGTGAGAAATTGTCTTTTACGATTTACTGCAATTTCCACACTACCCTTCAGCATCAAAACTGTAAAAGGTAGAAGTGGCAGTATGACGCCACCTTGAGATATCCTCTCAACTTCTGTGTTTCTGAAAGTTTTTCATTTAATTGGTCCCTGTTTAGTGGCTATTATTAATCAGCTCAACCCTATTCACTTCAACCAGCTTTAATTGCTACAATGCGATTTTCCATTGAATCGGATGATTTGGTGTATTTCAGCCTTAAGAATCCCAGTTTGGATTTTTCTTAGCCATATTTGTATAGGCACTGAACTATTTTTTCAAAATATTTTGAAAGATAAGTGGAAGTCCAATTGTTTTATTTTCTGAACAATTACAACATTTCTGATAAATCTTAATTTCAAAAAATGCCGGAAATTGCTTTGCTTAAAGTGTCCAGTGACATCAAGGTAAGTGGAGACACTAGTGAATTTACTGTTTTGAGGTTTCTAGACCTTTCAGTGGCCTGTTAATCACATCGTCTTAACAAAGAGACTCAATAGTTTGATGAGACTGTTCTGAAGGGTTAAAACAGCAACTTCAGTGACACCACATTTCGTCAGATTATACTACCCTAATATATGGGGTACCCCAAGGCTTTGTTTTTGGCACACTTCTTTTTTTGCTATTTATTCACTGACTTGGGCAAATCATTTACAAATTTCACATCTTGATTATATCCTATCAGTTGTGCAACTGATATTGAGCTGCACAGCTCATTCAAAAATGTCATGTTCTTCAAAGTGTCTGGATTACTTAAGTGTTTAAAAGAAATTACAAACTATTTGATCAAAAATATCTCCCTTAAACTGAACTCTGTGAAAACTGAGAGTCAGATCATTGGTTCGTCTGACCAGACAACAGGTTGGGCTTTTGAACTCGGCCATCAAGGCAAACATAAGGAATTTATATTTCATTTTTTACCAGTCTGTATCTCTATGAGGCAACCCAAACAGTGGAACAAGTTTCCGTTGTTTTTACATTTAAAGTCTTGGCTTTAAACTACATTTAAAGGGGCGACTGTGCCTTGATGAGTTGAGTAGTTGTCTGGCAATCACAAGGTTGTGGGTTCAATTCCAGCTTCTTTTTGCCACATGTTGATGTGGCCCTGGGCAAGGCACTTAACCCCAAGTTTCCTACTGAGCTGTGTCTCAGTGTATAAATGTGTTTGCGTTAGTGAGAGCGATTGGGTGAATGTGGCTATAGTGTACAGCGCTTTGGGTGGTCAGCATGAGTGGAAAGGCGCTATATAAGTTCAGACCATTTGACATGTTTAAAAAGCCATTGAAAACCGTCTCATTTAGGTTGTTTCTAAGGGTCTTTAAAAATAGTATCATATAATTTGTTTTTCAAATAATGTTTTAACTGAATGGTGTTTTAATGTTTGTACTGTCTCTGTGAGGCATTTTGAGATTTTTATCTTTGAAAGGGGCATTTTAAATATACGCTTATTTTCTTACTAGAGACATATACAGGAGGAGCTTGGGGGAAAAAGACTAAAATTGGAGTGAAAATAAATTTAGCAATGTTTGGGTTTGGGGTGGCATGGGGGAGCTGGGTGAATACAAATGTGCATCCCAAAAGGATATATTGGAATTTGTGGCTGTAATGTGACAAAATATAAACAAATTTCAAGACTAAGATTGCTTTGTGTGGTATTGTAAATTTGAAGTGATGATGCAATCATGAAAATATGAAAGACACAGAGGATTACAGCTAGCAGGAAGTTTTTGGAGATAATGAAAAAAAACTCACAAAAGTAGGTTAAACAGGTTTTGCTAAAGGTAATGTAATAGCTTATCCTCCTTGAAAGCAAACAAATCTGGGATGTACATGATATTCTTCAAACTTGATTTACTCTGAAAATTAGATAAAAAACAGAGTGCCAAGCTTTACAGACTATTCTCTTTCTAATGAAAGCCTGCCGAGTCAATCAACAGAAAACTGACACGCCATGGGGATGTTTCTTTACGTGACTACTGAGCCTGAAAATTTAAATACTCTCGAGGTGTTGACTCATTTAAATGAGACGGATGTTCCTCCCTTCCTGCGGAGGAGTCCTCCGACACAGAAAGAATGATCAGTGCAGAAGATTTTGTAAACACCCTTCAAAGTAATTTACTGTTATATGCACTGTATTTAAAAACTTAAAAAACTATATCACAGATAACAAAATATTTACTGTTGTACTGTGATGATTACATTTTCTTTAATAGAAGATTGTCGTGCAGATCCAATTTGATATGCAGAAAATCCTCACTGACAATGCATGGTGTATGTGTCTTTGTATTGCTGACCTTTAATAATGTATTGGTTCTCCTTCATAAGCATCCATAAATAAAGATCTTTGAACTAGAGAATGCACTTTATGTTATTGTTCCTGAAACGCACACTTGAATATCTTGTTCTGTTTTACAGCTGTGAAGTGGGGCATAACACCATGCAAAGACATGCAAGAATGATGAGGCTGCAAGAGGAGACAGCAACTGTGAACATTAGATGCATCAGTCTCTGATCAATAGTGAGCTTATGACAGTGATAGACTGCAGGAATTGCAGAGAAATTGGAGAGACAAATTGTCCTGAGGTAATAATATGCAGCTTGTCTCAAGGTCAGTGTGAGTTGTTGTAGCTGAATATGAAACAATTGCTGTCAGGCACAATCGTACTAATAGAGGCTTTAAAGAAAATCTGAATTCAGAAAAAAAAATCTAACAAAAATTACTCATACCATTCCCTGGTAACTACCTTTTCTATAACAAAAGTTTTAGTCTTAATTTTTAATCAAAATAAAATTTTCAGCTTTACATTTGGTGTTGTTCTTTTATTTTTCCTTTGGAGCAAAGTATGTAAAATAAAGGTCAAGAAAATCCCACACTAATGAAGAACGCAATAATTTCCTGCTTATGACTTTTACAGCCAAATATTTTTAACATCATAAGTGCCTACCTATGAAAGAATCTTGATGTGGGTGATACAAAAGCTACCATGGTGTCAACACATCCCTGTCAAACCTCAGTTAAGTAAAAGGAAAAACAACTTCTTTATTGTTTTGCCTTTTTAGCCCAAAAGACCAGATAAGTGATTTTAGGCATAACCTACTGTCGACTTATTTTACAGAAAAAAACAAGGATTTTCTTAAAACTAAGCAGATTAAAAAAGAAAGACCACAATCAACGACACACAGCAGGAAATCGATACTTAATACAGTTGCTGTGCCTTAAGCTAAAACTGGAATTATACAAAAAAAAAAAAAAATGGAGTCCTTTCTTGCCTCTGAGGTATAAAAGCAATAACGTTCTCTGACCCGAATATGACGTGCTGCTTGACCAAAGTGGCTCCAACAATGAAACTTGTGTGAAAAGCATGATTAATATTTTATTTATTTATTTATTTATAAACATTTATTAGAGGATCAGCCCCATGAGATGAAGCATCTCGTTTTCATGGGGGTCCTCAGTAACATATCCAGACAATGTAGAAAGGAAAACAACAAAGTAGATACAATATACAAGATACAAGAAAAAGACCACACCGCACTTGCACGCACACACACACACACACAAGCTCTCACTAACCCCCTCAACACAGAAAGAGTAAAGTAAATCACAGTAATTCCTAAACCGCAGTATTTATACCACTAAACAATAAAACCTTATATAATCTTAGACTCAGCATGATGGTGATCTGAAAGTCAAGCATTTCAGAAATGGTAATAAGTAGGGCATAATACTCCCAAATATAACTGACAGAGTTGACATTACTAGATACGTATATTTCTACAGATAAACACATTCATACAACCATAACTAACATGACACATATTACTGCTAAATCTAGAATACTAAAAACATAGACAAGTGGTGTGAAGATGTGTTAACAAAGCAGTTCGGAACAGAGGAAAAGACGTAAGCGAACGGATCGATGCAGGAAGGCTGTTCCAATCACGAGGGGCTTTAACACAGAAAGCATGTTTCCCAAATTCTCTCTTAACTCTGGGGACAGTAAAGAAGATCTGTTCGTTGTGACGAAGATTATATTGTGAACTGTAAGGCACTAAATATTGGGATAAATAAAATGGATATTGAAAGTAAATGCATTTAAATATAAGTTGGAACCAATGATATTGTCTTCTGGCTGAAGGTGCAAGCCAGGACAGCTGGTCATACATAATACAGTGATGTGTCCTATAGGGGCAGCGAAGGACGAATCGGCACAGGCTGTTATAAACCACATCGAGAGAGTGTAGGTAAGTGGCAGTAGTGTTAGCATATATAATATCTGCATAGTCCAGTATAGGTAACAGTAACTGGGAGACTATTTTTTTCCTAACCTGAAAATTAAAGCAGTCAATCGATTGATATAATGTTTTAAGACGAAAGTTAAGTTTATTGTTAAGTGTGTGTATATGAGCTTTGAATGAAAGATCACTTTCTAGCCAAACACCGAGATATTTATATTTTTCAGTTGATTCTAAAGGAGAAGAATCCAGAAAATGCAGATTAAGATTATTTCTCACTTCAAGACTGAGACCAATATGACATATTAATCCCATGCAAGAAGATTACTGGCAAATTCAATCAAAGCGCACAATGCCTTTTATTATTGCAACAAGTTTGACATTAAATCTGTATATATATATATATATATATATATATATATATATATATATATATATATATATATATATATATATATATATATATATATATATATATATATATAAAGCCAGTCTGCTCAATGGATATTTGGAGCATTACGGTGCACTGTGTCACTACCTGATACTACAAGACTGCCTGACTGTAATGTCGAAACTAGAAGTTCATTCACGAAAAAGGCCCTCCCATACTCGGGTGTAGTTCACTCAGTGGAGGTCCGCACGTACTCAAGGCGTACTCGAGGCATAATCAAGGCAGACTCTGCGAGGACTTCGTGCACACAAGTACTACGTGCAGAGTTACATTTTTACGACCGCGTGCTCGGTTTCACACTATAAACTTATCGGAGGCAAAAAGTCTTTAAATCAAACAGTTTTATATGTAACACGAAGCTTGATACACTGACCTGCTACAAGCAGGCGGTCGCAAGAACGCACCTCATCACCTTCCGTCTCTGTTCTCACTGACAGGTGTGCGGTGGGAGCCTGCTGGAAAAGAAACGGCTCTAGGTCGCAAGCATATCCAAACGCACATATAAATTTATATTATATTAAATTTATATTAAAAACAAGGTATTCGGCTTAGAAGAGATCAGAGTAACTCAATAGTTAACTGGAGCTTTAAGGTGCTCTCATCAATCAGACAGGAAAAGATTTAAATGATTTTATTCAGCTCTACGTCTTCTCCTTCTGCATGGCTTGGTGGGTGATCCAGTGGAGCAGGGCTCTCATCCAGAACTGTGCTGCAGTCTGTGGGTAATACTAAAGGGCGTCAACTTTACTACACTGAGCAATTAATTCTCCTCACACAACTTATCCTAAGTCTATGTCTTTGCCAAAGACACACACACACACACACACTTTCCCAACATGCATACTATGGCACACTGCCACATTTTCTGGCACACGCACAGTTCTATATCAAGTAGGAGACCCTAAGTTGAAAAAGAGATGGGGTAAAACTTGGAAAACATTTAAAATACCCTCCATCATAGGTTTAAATAATTCAAAGTAAGCGTCGGTGAAGCCAGTCTAGCCTGAAAGGAGTCATAAATCCCACACACATGTCAGACCCTCATGGTTTCTGCCACATCTAAGCAGCAGACAGCAGTACTTGGTTTGCTGACAGAATTATAAGTTTTACACGCTGCACACATTTCTACACATTTAAGCCATCGTGCTCTGTCTCTTCATTCATTTTTTTTATTGTTACTGGTTAAAGACATCAAGATGCCAACATACATATAATGAAGCAGATTTGTTCTGACAGATTTATTCAGTTTTTATTTTTAATTTTTATTTATTTGCTGTGGATTTAGATTGATCCCATTATACTGGCGTTGAATGAAATTTTAAAAGGATGGGTATATAACATTTACTTTATGTTCAAAATCTGAATGGGGAATTTGCCAGTTTGGATTTTTTAAAGACACCCTAGTCTTTTCACCTCTGATTGCATTCTAAACCTGCAGCACAGAATTGCACCTTAAAAAAAACTGCCAAATTAACAATTAATTTGCTCTCTGCTGATTTAAAAGGGGTAGAGAATTCCAGGATGATAATGAATACAATCATGCAATATCTACCGTCCTTAATGTTGCAGCTGGATGATTGCCCTGGTCCTGCAACACTAGAACAGCCAGGTGTCGATGTCTCCACTCACAGTGATACTAGAACCAAAGCCTGCTGACGTGTGAGATTAAGACTCACACGTCTGGGCTTCATGTCTGCTTTGAAATGCATGAGGCAGTTTCTCTTCCTGACCTGCTTCAACAAAAACACAACCAACCTTCTTACTGGGGAAATATTGATATCATCAGAACGTATAACTTATCAAAGACCATTTATCAGGTTATCCTCCCAGTCTTTCCAGGATGAAGGAGCAGCTATGATTATGATGAGTTGTGAATGTTGATGTTTGTTTTTGCTTACATGCAAGAAAGCTGATTCAGAATTCATCAGGTTATAACAATAAGGTGAGTAATTGAATATAATTTTGATACAATTGTCCTATTTGTAATAATTGTGCACTGTATAAAAAAAACTGACACAAATTTAATTGAATTACAAGCTTCTCCTAACAGTATCTATATTTATCGTTTACACTGTTTGGTGCTATAGTATGCTTTTCTTCACATATGACTTTAATTTAGTGGAAGACTAAATTGAATAAACAAACTACTTGCTGAACTTTTCTTTAAAATTAATAAAATTCCCTACAGATAGTTTACCGTGTCGTCAGCATTTCTCTTTGTATTCATCCATTTTGTGGTAAATCACAATATCATTAAGATGAAATTGATCCTTCCAGAAACAAGATTACAAGTCTTAGTGGTTAACCCCTTCAACACAAATGATTGTGCTCAAAGGATTCAGAATCGGTAATATCTGTCAAAAGTCACATAAAAGATCAGTCTGGTGATTTCACTACCCAGCAGAATTGCCTGTTTTTTTCCTTTTTTTTTTTTTCATTGTACGCTTTTTACCAATCTTGTGAAATCTTGTCATGCAAACTCATGCTTAATGCCATGTATAAGTGTAAAGTGTTATTTATCAAAAATACACCACTGGAAACCATCTTTAAAATTATACAACTTTTTGCGTAATTGCCTTTTTTAATAATGTCATGAAGTGCATCATGAGTCTTTAAGTGTACACAAATACCCATTGCTCTTTGTTATATTTGACCAAAATAAATGAATAAAAATAACATTTATTTTATTAAAAAATGGTAAAAAAAAAAAAGGATAGAGAAAATGTCTCCAAGATGCAAATTCCATGTGAACTACATAAACAACAGAGTTGTATATTGAACTGGGTTTCTGATTGTGATGCACCGACTCCAGTAAGGTTTGTGCCAACAGTATCACTCGCTTTTGGAATAAATATTTTATTGACTCATTTGTACAAGGATTAAATACTTATTCAAATTCCAACACAGTTCATTATTAGGAATTTAGAATGCAAGTGGTGAGAATTAAAAAAGAAAACATTGTTGAATATGAGCTAGCAGCTAAACCAATAATGAAAATTCCAGAAACATTTGGCTATCTGCTTGTTTTAATGAGTTTGTGGGCGTATATTGGATAGGAAACTTTTTTGACAAGCTGTCTGTATGATTTGATTGAATTTGACTTTGTAAAGTGCCTTGAGATGACATGTGTTGTGGATTAGCACAATATAAATACAATTTTATTGAATTATATTTGACAAGTTACCATGTAAATAATAACTCGGGTCAGTAATTTCCCTCTGGGATTATTAAAGTATTTCTGATTCTGACCTTAACTCACATTCCAGTTTAGGCAAGTGGTTAGTTATGTGTTTTACCTGCTTCATTGTTTTGTACCTCATCCTTGAAAATAAACACCTGCAAAGCTTTTCTTTTGTTTGTGCTTGGGAAAAGAGAACCTCCTCTGGTTATTGACATTGCTGCCATCTTGAAGTCCTTGTCTTTAGCATAGCGTGTTACCTTGGAAACCTGTCGGCTCTCTGTGTCTCTTTGCCTCTGATTTCACCTCTTGAACAGCTACTCTTGCAGCTGCTGATGATATTCAGTCACATGAACTGATCTTCTTTCCTGTAATTTTGCTCTCTTTTTTCCCCCCACAAAATGTAACATATATTCGCGCCCCATTTCAGATTTGCATTTTTAGCTGAAAGCTACTTGCAACCTTTGGTCTTGGCCCATGACTATAAGGTTTGTTCTATAGAAATAGGTATGCAATGCTTTACAGTTCTCTAAGGACAGACATCTATCATCATTCCACAAGGCAGCTAATTTTCTTTACTGCACTGTGAAAAGTAAATATGAACTATTGTAAATTAAACTATGATGCATTTAACTGTAATGCTAAAGGAAATAACACGTTTCCAATCTCTAACACTGGATGTTACACTGACGTTCTTAGAAATTGTTATTTTCTCTGCAAAATCTTGTGAAGCATAGCAGAGGGTCTCCAGTGACTACTGATGTACATCTGCGTTCCACAGCTGAGCAGCATCAGTAAATTGTGGCTAAACGCACATATCAATTTTCTAGCTTTGAGATTGAACCATGGTATCGCAGATTTTAGCATAACTGCAAAATCAATTCTTAGATATCAATAAATTAGACACAATTTGCAACAAAAGATTGCATATTAGATGTCAACAAAGAAAATAGCATAGGACACACACTGATATACGGAGCCCTACTGATACATACTATGTATCAAGCAGCTTCCGTTTTCCACGATGGAATGGAAACTGTATTATGGGTAGTTTATAGTCAAGTGATTTTTTTTTCTGCTGCATGGAGAGAGATATAGTGTATTGAATTTAACCAAAGCAGAAGCTGTAGAGACATTGAAGATCATAGCAACAACTGGCTTGCAATCAAATGCTTGCAAAACAAAACAAAAACATTGCCCTATACATAATTTTGTGCTTTTATTTTCAAAGTTTATTTTTCAGATCATCAAACAACTTTTCATATCAGACAATGATAGAACAAAGAAGCAATTTTTAAATGTTATTTTATTAAGAGGGAAAAGCTATTCAAAGCATCCTTAGTCAAAATACACATGGACTTCTAAAGCAAAACCCATTGTTGGCCGAAAAACCAAACCAAAACAAACAAACAAACAAACAAACAAACAAACAAAAAGACATCTTGATGACACCCAGTAATTTTGGAAAATTATTATGTGAACAAATGAGATAAAGTGGATTTTACTGGAAAGTGTGGTCCTGTATATCACATGCAAATCGAATAGGTATTTGAAAAAAACTAAAACAACATACAATCAAACATGCTAGTAGTAGCGGGCTTGTCTGGGGCATCTTTGTTCCTTAAGGAGTCAGTGATCAAAAGTACACCAGCAAATCCGCCTTTGAATGGCTAAAAACAAAATTAAGGTTTTCGAGGGGCGTAATCAAAGATTGGATTTAAAGTGGTATAACCTTAAAAAGGCTGTTCATGCTCCAAAACCCTTCAGTGTGGGCAAAATGAAACAATTCTGCATTCACCAGTGGGCCAAAATTCATGTGTAAAGATAAATTATTCCAAACACTTGATGCCAGTTGTTGCAGCCAATAGCAGTTGTATTTACGGGAAAGTGCTTCTTTGCATCAGGCTGGGTTGTTTTGGATGCTGTATTTTTTTTAAATGAGTGAAATCATCATTTAAAAAATATGCTCTTTAAGGGTGCAATTCAAAATGTTTTTACTTTGTTATGGACATATGTAGATCTCCCTCCAATATTTGGCAGCAATTGAAAGATTGACACTGTTGTTTTGTTTTTGTTTTTTTGCACTCAGGAAACATGCCGCTGTGTCCAGGTACTGAATAAAGAGTTTTGAATACCATTACTCTATGGTGACTTTATCGTAATACATATAGAATAAAAAAATGTTCGGCATATGTGTATATTGCTTTTCACAAACAACTACATCATATGAATTGATATTTTTTTGTTTTTATACTTTTTAGGCTCCAATGAGCCCAAATAGCAAAGAGAAATTAAAAATGCATGTCATACAAAAGTTCGGGTCTTAGGGGGTTAAATGTGACAGAAGAAAAGCTTAATTAGAAGAAATTTATATTTATTATTTATTTATTTATTCTCATTGTATTGCTCACCTCGACATGCTGTATGCTTGAAGTCATTACTGAGCAAAGAACTTCTGATTCTATCCAAGATAATTAGGAGCTCATTAGGTAAAAATAAACAAATAAAAAATCCATCATACTAAAACATTTCTAACATTATTGTCCTCACTCTGTTGCACACAGCAGATTTTACATTCCCCTTCTCAGTATAAATAACAGTTATGTAGCAGGGGCAATGCAGATTTGGACAGTTCAGAAAGTAGTCTGTCTCCACTGTGATAGGACTTTTTTAATAGACTTTGATGCTTTTCTTGTATCGTATTGTACTAGTTTTACCAACATTTTTGTTGTGTTCATGAACTGTTGGATATCAAGTTTTCCTTTTTGTGGATGATATGCGGGGTGGTGCAGTTCTTAACACTGTTGCCCTGCAACCTAAGGTCAAATTCTGGCCTGGGGTCATTTTGCATAAAACATGTTTGCATTCTCTCTGAATACTCAGGATTCCTCCCACATTACAAAAAAAAAAAAAAGAAAAAAGAAAAAAAATGGAATTGATTGATGGATGGTTATGCAGATTTAAACATGAGAAAACCAAGGTAAATTTGTGGAAAATAAAGCATGTATCAGTTTTGATCCTGTTCTAAATAGTGCAGATTTAATGGAATCAAAGTTTTTTTCCTTTGGCATTGTGTCTCCCTATGCCAATGAAATAAAAGGAAGATACGCAATTGAGTGACAGCTTTAGAGATTTGGTTTAATGCTACCAAAAGCATTTTTTTTTCTTTGTTTTTGTTAACCTTGAGTAAACTGAAAGGGAAAATTAAGCTACTGTGTGGGGATGTGGAGTATAATAAATTTTAATAACTTAGATCAAAGGTTAAAAGAGTAAGTTAAAAAGTTGAATTAACTGAAAACAATGCTCAGGCGCTGGATTTCAAACAGAGAAATACAGTATTTCTGTCATGAAATCTATCTTTGACTACTTGCTTGAATCTCAGGTGATAATGTTAAAACATTCAGGTTTAAAGAATGCTATCGAAACATTCAAATTTACTATTATGAAATGATCTGTGTAGTCCCACAGACATGTTCAGAAATAAACTGATCCATCAAATCAAAAGGAGCAGTCTCCTTGGCAACAAGGTCTTACACATTTTGAGCTTGACAGAGAAACTCTGACAGCTTGAGATTAGTTTTCTCACAAAACAGGCTGAAGACTGTCATAAAAAATAAATAAAACAAGAAACAAAACAAAAACAGCAAATACTGCTTTGACCCAAAGAATGCATGCTAAAATAAAAACAGACACTCACTGAATTCACAAGGCATTGAATTCAAATATAGAAATATGGCAGTGTAGTCCATACTCTGTATATTTATTCATGTGAAAAAAACACCCACATGTTGCATAAATTTTACAAAAATAAAAATATGGTGTATAGATTTCTCAGAATAAAATTAAACAAATTGTCAGATAACTCTGATTTTAAAGAAATTAGATTTTAATTTACATTACAGTACTTAAATAAAATACAATTTAATTTGTATAGTTTATATTACAGCGATTTTATCATTTTTTCTCTACTAAGAAATGCATAGGCACTTGCAATAATTTGCCTGTCACAAAGACCAAGGTTTACAGTATAAAAACATGGATTACACAAATGTGTCTCAATAAATTAGGATATTTATAAAAGCAAATTAATTTCAGTGACTGAATGCAAAAATAAAACTTGTTATATGGACCCATTACACACAAAGTAATATATTTTAAGCTTGTATTTATGCTAGTTCTAACTACTATGGCATACAGCCAATGACAATTCAAAAGTGTGTTTCTTGAGAGAATATTTAATGTTAAACAGGAGCAATTTACAATAAGATTTTAATATATAAATGTTTTGGCCTCCACACTCATGAGAAAGACCTGCTGACTTGACAGCTATCCAGCAGTTGGTAACTGACATACTCTACAAGGAGGGTAAACCACAAGGGTTTATGCTGAATATCCTGTTCACAGATTCCTGTATTTAAGAATGATAAATGAAAAGTTGAGTGGAAGGACAAAGTGTGGATTTTTGTGAAACACGTTAAAGAGTTTGGGGGAGATTGTCACGGGGTGGACTGCAGCTGGAGGCAGTGCTTCAAGTGACATCACACATAGACATATCCAGAACATGGGCAACAACTGTTGCACTAATAGTTTTAACCCACTCCTGAAACAGAGACTCAGAGAATCAGAAGTGTCCGACCTGGGCCAAGCAGAAAAATTGCTGGATTGTACCTCAGTGGACATAAGTCCGGTTTTCAGATGAAAGTACATTTTGCATTACAACTGGAGATCAAGGTCCTAGAGACTGGAGGTAGAGTGAAATGAAACAGAATTCAAGTTGCTTGAGATTAAGTGGGTAGCTTCCACAGTCATTGATGAGTAGGAGTGCCATGTCATCTGCTGGTAATGGTCCACTGTGTTTTCCAGAAGTCCAAAGTCATTGCAGCTATTGATCAAGCAATTTTAGGAGCCTTTGTGCTTACCTCTGTTGACAAGCTGTTTTTACCCCAGGAGAACTTGTCCACACTGTTAAAAGTACCAGTAACACCTGCTTTAATGAACAGTGAACTAGCCAGAAAACTTGCTTGAACTAAACCATAGAGACTCTAAAGGGTATTGTAAAGAGGAGGATCCAGAATACCAGACCCAACAAAGGAGATGACCTGAAGGTTGCTAATAAACCAACCAGGTCTTCCTTAACACTTCAACATGCTGATCTCCATCAGGCCACACTGCATAGTTATTTAAGCAAAAGAAACTCTGATGGAGTATTGAGAGCATAAACCCCACTATAGATGGACATACAGATGAACTTGACTGGCCTGCACAGAGTCTTGACCTCAACCCGATAGAACACCTTTGGGATCAATTAGAGCGGAGGCTGAGAGCCAGGCCTTCTTGTCCAACATCAGTGTGTGACCTCACAAATGTAGAATGCTCAAAAATTCCCATAAAATAGGGCAGCTGTAGCTACTAACATAGCTCACCACCGTCAGGGTGTGAATGTGTGTGTGAATGGGTGAATGACTGAACTGTAGTGTAAAGCGCTTTGGAGGTTGTCAAGACCAGTTAAAGCGCTATACAAGTACAAGCCATTTACCATTTACCATTTAAACTTGTGGACTTCCCAGAAGAGTTGAAGGTGTTCTAGCTGCAAAGGGTGGACGGACGTCATATTGAACCCCTGTGAATTAGGAATGGGATGTCACTTTAGCTCATATGTGAGTCAACTTAGGTGAGCAAATACTTTTGGCAATGTAGTATACTTCTAAGCAGGGTGACATTGTTTTAGAAATAATATTTAAAATTAATAGTTTTAGTTTTTGTAATTAAGAAAAAAAACTCTTTCAATAAAACATGCTGGGTGCAATGAATAAATATGAGTGTCACTTTTTGCACTGAAACAAACATACATTCACTTATTAATGATATCCTAATTTATGGAGATACACCGTTATGTTTCCTCAGAGCAATTATTTACTAACCCAGAAAAGAAAATCATTGGCTGAAGTGCAAAAACTTGCTCTTAGCAAGGATAAATCTACCCCAGACACATATAAAACATGCAGCTAGGAGACTAGGATCTACATTAAATGGGTATTTTGAGAATTACTTGTTTTCTCGTGACTCACTTCAGGGTCATGAACCAAACTATGATAATGAACTGTCCTAAATACATTACTTTTTAACTTAACTGATTTAATCCACTAACATTTCAAATCAAACTTGTATATACTTATAATATACTTGTAATATACAAAGGTTTAGCATTTTAAGAACGTAAATAGAGACATTTCTTGAGATACAAAGTAGTAGCAGGTTGTTGATGCTGATAATTACAGTTTTACTCATGATACATTGCAAAACAACAGTGCAACACATTTGTAATCAGTTATTTACTTGCAGCCAAACCAATTTTTTTTCGGACCATGACTGACTTATTTCTGTTCTATCCCAATCTAGTTAATCCTCACAGATCTGAGTGATGATTAGGATGGATAATACCCTTTATGATTTTAACCTTTCATTATCTCTGAGATGCAGTTTGAAAACTGTATTCAACTCATACATACAAGGGGGGAGAGAGAGCGAGAGCGAGAGAGAGAGAGAGTGAGTGAGAGGAAGAAGGTGGGGCACATATTGATTTGACAGCCAGTTAATTCAGGTCTTTTGTTACCAAAGAGAGTCTGATCTATCTGCAATCAATCATGTTCTACGGACGGAAACTACTAATACATGTTGCTTGCACCAAGCATAGTGGTTCTCTTTCAGTGGGACACATGGGAAAAGAAGAAGAAATAATTAAGAGACATTCTCTGTAAACAGTGACTCATACTGATGAGCCAACACGATTACTGAACAAAGCATGATTTGCTTGGGGTTAATAAAACTTCACGTTCCTGATGAGCTTGTTTGTTTTAGCATAAACCATAAAATAAGAATGTATCAACACATAAGGTCAGAGGCATTAGGGATTCAAGTGGACAAAAACACTGAATTAGTGATGACATTTAAGAAGATGAAGAAATAAATCCATATCTAAGGATAAATATTGCTACTCATTACTACCTTTTCACATGTAAAGTTAATTATTAGCTGAATCTGAAATTACCCAGCTTTTCAGCTTGTGTGTAAAGAGAGGATCTTAAAGTATACCGAAACTTTTTCTACCTGTAAAGCATTAAGCATCCTGTTACCTTGTGGGGGATCGTTGTACTGTCACCTTCATAATTAGAAAGGCATGAAGCAAACTAATGTTTTCATGTGACTTTCTAGTTCACTCGAGTCTTTTCTTAAACTGAAAAAAGTGACAAATTTAATCCTCCAAAGTTGACGTTGAAGGATTTCTAAATGCTAGATGTCTTTCAGTAATCCTGAAAGGGGCTGTTATGACGAAGTCAGAAATAGGGAAAGTAGTCAAAACCAAAACTCCCAGTAGGCAATGAAGCAATGCTGCAAGCATCTATCCATCTATCTGGGGTTTAGCAGAACACAAAAATCAAGGTTCAGTAAATACCACAGTTTTAAGATCATAGTTTGGTACCCTTTTTTTGTATTTTTCAATCAAGATTTAAGAAAAATAATTTAATAATTTAATTTTTTATTTTAATGATTTAATATTTCTGAAAAAAATCTATATGTTTTAGAAACATGGCCAGTAAAGAACTGACGTAGAACAAAATTGTGATTAAATGTGTAAAGACAATAACTGGATGGATGTATGACACATCCATAAAAAGAAACAAAAAAATGTCAATACTGTTGTTTAGAATTCTTTTTTTTATAAAATAGTGCTTACATTTGATTATTTTTTTACTGTTATCTTGGAGTTTTTTTGTTATATAAACAATCCAGTTTATAAGATGGACTTGAAAAGTGCTGTGGGTGGGAGAACCCATCTCTTCGGGCAGACTCCTCATGAGACAGCGCCAGTCTGCTGCTATGAAGACCCCCATGGAGATTGCATGATAAATGCTACAGAAAGCTGGATTTTAGGCTATTTGTCTGAGCACCAGTGATGCAGCTTGACATTGTTTCAGGTAAGTAATTAAGTTTAGCCCAAACTGAGCAACAAACCGTATGGCTGTTACCGTTGATATAAAGCCTCGGTTAGGTCTGCCTTTCTTCATCGTTGCTCTTGCTAAATGAGAATCCTTAATGTTCCAAATAGCAGACTTTAGTGATAGTGTGGAGCCGTCATACTTGTTATGGTTTGGTGTTGCATTTTGAAGTTACACAGCAGAGCTTAGAATCCTGCACCCTTGTTCTGCGCATTAACATGTGCATGTGCACATGTTTTAAAATAACATTTAATCATTCAACACACACTTTTCCTTAACGAAAAGGGCTGTATGATTTTTCGATAGGAATACATGTACTATCATAGGAAGCATTCATTTATCCACTGTCTATCTCCTGCTTATCCCTTTGATGCAGATGTAAGAGGCAGAGTGCACTCTGGATAGGTCGCCATACTATCACAGGGCTATACAGAGACAAAGAGGACACACAGCCATGCACGCACACACTTACCTCTTAAGGCTATTAAGAGTAACAAATAAACATGTTTATAGGATTACTTCAAACTTAAATTTGCCAGGCACATGAGTAAATTGGGACTTGATTGTGTCTTTCTCTATATCTACTGGCTGAGATTGCAGGATTTATTGTAAATAAGCCAAGCTTAGAAATTCAGTTTCTGTTACCAAAATCAAATATTTGGCTTGTTGATACTTAGCTTGTTATCCATCCATCCATCCATCCATCCATCCATCCATCCATCCATCCATCCATCCATCCATCCATTTTCTGTCACGCTCCAGCATTCAATGGGCGAGAAGCAAGCTTGTTAGTTATAGTAAAATCTTAAATCTGGATTTTTGTTTGGTGCTTGGCCTACAAGATCCAAATGGCCATAGCTTTACAGTAACTGTTCTGACATTCGACTTTCATTCCTACATTCAAGAGTTACAGGGAAGGAAAAAAGTGTTTTGAAAAGTCAATTTGCGCAGTCTTTTTCTCCCCATGATGCCAAACCAGAAAGAGAAGTCCACAGTTATTACAATAATTATGGCAGACAGTAGTTAAAACTCTTCTAACTACTGGAGGAAGTCCAAGTTAGACACTGAGTTACACAGCATTGAGGTCAGACACTACACAAGGAGAAAGCCCACAGGCACATGGAGAACATGTAAACTTTAAACAAACACAGAATGAGTTTTTTTCTCCAACAGTGTTTGCAGTTTGACCTTAATACAACAGAGAGGGCTAAGGTTTTACAGTAAATTTAAATGCAATGTTTACTGCGTACAGATAAATACCAGTGGGCAGACTGTAAGGCATATTGTTTGGCTATATCATAAAAATGCATCAGTCTGTACTCACGGCAAATGAAAAACATTCATACAGTGAATGCCTTCAGTCCCTCAGAGAGCTATATAAAGGCTGCTTTTCGAGCAGTTTTGTCATAACATAAACCAGATGCATTTTAGAGGTTGCATTTCTTAACAAAGAAACACCTAATTGGTGCATAACATTCACCTCAGTTTTGAAAGAGCGAAAAAAAAAATAGCAGCAAAGACTCCTAAAACCGAAGGGAACAGGACAAGAAGAATGCATGCAGAACTGTTTTAGTTTAATAAATCATTACATGCTAAATAAAGAAATAGTGCGCGTTTTGGGTGATCCGAACGTCTCTGCTCTGTCTGTAACCTACGCAGAGTGTGTCTGGATTGCGAGAGAATTACTCGCGCTCTGTTGTGGCGCGTCGCTTGGCTGTTTGGGTTTGGAGATTTCCCAGACAAAGGCCTGTCCAAATAAGATCAATGTGTTTGTGCCTTTCTTCTCAGCGCAGAAACTCTCTCCCCGGTCCACCTCTGTGGCATGTGGAATAAACATGTTCGAGGGCAAAGAAGAAAAGAAGTGTTTATGTAAAAAATAATACCCTCCAACAGAGTCCACAGATTTGCGTTTTATACCCAGTGCCTTGCTGCCCTTGTAAAGGTCTGTATACTTGAGACAGGGATGATGAAAATCATCCCTGTTTTTTTTTTTCTTTGCTATTTCCTCTGTCTCGTCAAAGTGACACATTTAGGCCAGCAGAGGAGTAAAACACTGTCAGATACCTCTACAGCTCCATTAAGACGGTTTACCTAATTGCATCGCAGCTTATTACTGCATGGCAAACGCTGGGTAATAAGAAACCACCATAATGATCCTTTACAGCAGAGGAAGATCACCGGGACTTCAAGCACCTAACGGGCTTGCTCGCTGCTGTGGTTGTAAACATATAACAGCTTAATGGTGGGACAATTTGGAAGCAGCTGTAGGTAACACAGCCAAGGCAGCTGTTTTGTTTCAAACCGGCAGAGGTGGGTGGAGGGGTGGGGTGGGGTGGGGGGGCACTGCAGTCCTCAGCACTGCATTAAACCCTGCCCTGTGGGAGCACACACATGCTTATCCATGCACATGCAACTCACTTATGCAATTTGATATTAGAATGATATAATTCCAGGTTTTAATGGTAGTTTTTGCTAAATTATGTGGAACAGAAAGCCCCCCCCCCCCCGCCAGAAAAAAACAAAACAAAAAAACATCATATTGTTTTGCATTGGAGGCAAACCCATAATGCTTCAATTATGCCTGAAAACACATGACAGAAGATGTTTTCACTGCAAGCGTTAAATCCCTGTGCAGCTGCAGAATGCATGTAGCAACTCCACCACAGACCAGACTCGAGATTTAAGCCAAACGCTGGGAGACCTTTGGCAGGAGCTACAGCGCCCTCTACTGCCGTCAGCAGCCATTTCCAGGTTGTGGTCCATGAAAGTATACTCTGGGTCCACAAGAAAAACCTTCAGTCACATTCTTGAAGCCACAAGCACAGAGGCTATAATTTTGCGGCCTGGGCGAAGTGATTTACTCATCTGAGGTTTTTCTGCTCCAGCTGATTTCGGGGCCTCAGACTGAATTCGTTGTGCTTGTTGTCAGTCTGTGAAAAAAAAGGGGGTGTTATAATATGCCGTGTGGTAAATTAAGCAAATAGTCGTTGTGTTTTTATATTACAGGGTTCTCTTTGTCACGCTTTGTTTGGAGGGCGGCTTCGGCTGATCACAAAACAACCACCTAGCTGCCTTCCCGCTGCCTGCATGATTCGCACCTTGTTGCAGACTGCGATTACAAACAATAAAAGCGTGCGCAGCTCTGCTTTCAAGTGCATGACGAACCACTCAAATTCACTCTCAGCTAAAGCCCTTATTGTACACAGCGGTTGGTTTTCGCCCCACACCTGTATAAACAAACCCACGAATCCTAACACCGGTTTTTTTAATAACGTGGTTGCGGGGAAGCTCAAGCGGGCGAAGAGTGGAACAGAGTTTTCTAAATGATTTGATTGAAACATGTGAAAACCCCGCAGGTGAAGTGACTCTACGTAGTCTAAAGAATTACATCAGCCAAAAAAAAAAAAAAAGTTGGAAATATCTGATGCTCCACCTAAAACACGCTGAGAGCTTTTACAGAGCCGTGACATGACAGAGAAACCCCACTGAGCTCTTGGCGGGCTCTCATTTAAAGTCCTCACATATAGAGCCATGAAGCAATGCTGCAAAGGGATAGCTGGCAGATAAACCGCCATTGCCTTCTGCACTATGTTTACATAAACACTGTTTTTTTTTTTTCCCCCTGAAGGGGCTTTCCTTTTATTTTGCCAGGGATTGTGAAAAAATATGGTAATGTTTGACCCATGAATGTGACAAATAGGAAGCAGACTCCGCTTACACCTGTGAACGATTACAAACAGTGGATGGAATGTTCCCCCACTGCTACAAGGAATGTGCCTTTTGTCCTCTGAAAACAAAAAAAACAAAAAAAAAAAAAAGACTGTGGAAACGGTCTTGGTTCATGCGTTAGTGTTCTGACGCGGTCAGTTTAATCGGTCCAGACATCTGTGAAAACTCCCAACATACTCACCCTCCGCAGGACCCATCCAGAGGCACTGTCTGACCCATTTAAGCGCGACGTGATCCAAACGTTTTTTTCTGAAGATGCAGGGCCAATTAAGATTGCCACATTTTTCTCTATGTGCAAAATGTCCAAATAATGGGAGAGACTTTTTAGAGATTTTTGTTTTTCTGTACTTTCTTTAAAGTCAGATGTTTCAACAGTTCGGGAAAGCCCAGATGATAATACCACGGCTTTGTGAGCTTCTGATTTAAAACATTTGAGTTAAACGGAGTGAACTGGGGACCTTCAGAAGTCAGACTTTTTTCTTGGGTACAATTTCCAGATGCCTGAAGGAGCTATTTTCGTCGTTTCGAGCAATTATTCATTTATACACACAAGTATAAAAAACAGGAGAACGTCAAGCCATCACACCATTCTGGAAGAGGAGAGATTCTGTGTCCCAGACATGGATAAGATAACAGTTTACAAATGCAGTCAGGGACAACGACCTCAATTATTGAAAAACATATTCTACAGTCTGATAAAACAAACACACACAAAAAACAATAACAATATTTGGCCATTACTAAATCTGGAGGAAGAGGTGGAAGTTAGCTAACCTAAGAAAACCATCCTAACACGTGAAAAATCCACACAAAGCCTGTTTTAAAGCTGGAGTTCGGGGGAGGTGCTATGCCTCATGTTTCTGAATACCTTCAACCAGTCATTATCTTTCATATTCACATACATATCCATATTTGTGGTATGTGGCCATTTTGTCCAAGGTGTTCCACCTGGCCTACTTCAGCAATGCTGAAAATGTCATCCTGAGATTATATGATTATAGATCATTGCTTTTTCCTTCAGTCATCATTGCTTTCAGGAGAACTGGATCTTAAAAAGCTAGGTTTTTGTTACCTAATATGCTGTTTTTTTAACTCAAGAATTATAAATCTGTTTTCAGGTTAGCAATTGGAAAGGATAAACGTCTCACTTTAGCCCCAAAGGTTTGACTGCTGGAGCAGATGTCTGTAACAGGAGGGCAGCATGGATCTGGAAAGGCTTTGAAACTAAACTAAAAAAAGTGTAGAATACAGGAGGTCGTCCCAAACCTACATCACAATAACACTTCAGATTCCTTTAAATTATGGTGGATTTGGTTTCAACTGAGCATTTACGATGAGTAAATCCAAATTCTTATTTTTTTTTTTAACTTGTCAAACTCAATTGTGTGTCTACCAGCTACCCTGGTATCTACTTTCACATAGTTTAGATTTTGAAGTGAATAAATGCATAATGAGCGTTAATAAAGAGTGATTGAAATCCCTTTTGAAACATGAAACAGACGTGTTTGAGAAGCCATCTGTTTGATGTGTTTAGTTATAAGCTCCAGATGAAGCTGAAATGTTTGTGATTTTAACCACAAGGTCAAGGTGAACCTTAAATGAAAACCACTTATGAAAGCTAGAATATTTTTAAGGTGAATTTTAAGCTCTGAAATGTACTCTGAAATGGCAAACACTCTAATTAATATTTGCACAAGTTTAAGAGTAAGATAAACTTTTAGTTGAAGCATTGCAGTTAAACCCCTTAACATTCGTTCTTGGCTAGAACCTATTGGCTTCTATGGGTTCAAGAGCCCACCGGTGGGTCTTTGACAGTTAACGGGTTAAAGCTGATGGATCTTTTTCATGGTTAACTGGTGAAGAGTCCTAGTTACTTGAAGGGAAACAAAGTGTCAGTCAGTGTAAGCAGCAGTGACAGAATCTGAAAACAACTCCCACTGAGGGGAAACATTCAGTACAACAACTTGCAACAAAGTGCTGAAATACGAACAAAATATCTGTTTGAAGACTTAAAGTTTCATCATATCAAAGGATTTTCTTAGCATTGTATATTTATCTAACCTGATCTCATGTCGGTTTGCAAAATATTGAAATGGAAACTAACTAGAGTTTTTGGGCTTTCTTTCTTTTTTAGAGAAATCCAATCATGACTTATAGTTGAATAGTTTATGGAACTTTATTGAACATGCTTATTAACGAGGAGACTGAAGCAGACTAACGCTTTCCACGTTTAATTATCTTTCTATTTGCATACTTTGAGACGGTTTCCAAAAGAAAACAGTTGGCCTCAAAAACTTAAAACTATTGATTTTAAATGCACCCAAGGAGCTCAAAATACTCTGTTAATTTTTTTTTTGTATATTTCTGTAATTAAAATAAAAATGTGAATCTCATAAGTTCATTATACAGAATGATATACTGTTTTTTATACAAGTGATCTATTTGTTAATTTTGAGGATTAGGGCTTACTGTTAACAAATATCCTGAATTCAGCTTCTCAGAAAATGTGAACATTACTCAAGATCAGTTAGGATAATTATGAGTATAGAAATATTATGTTGTGGGGAAAAAAAAAGAAGAAAAATCATGAGGAAGGCTGATGATAGTTGCCACGGGGTTGAAAGTGGTCGCCTAGTGGTTAGAGCATTGCTCTCGTGTACTGCAGGTCCTGGGTTCAACTCCCACAGACCGCCACTTGGGGTGCCTGGGCCCCAGAATGCATCCCCACGCAGTGGCACAGTGGAACGAATTTCATTAGAATGTATGCTGCCATGACAATAAAAAATATTATTATAGAATGCTCCATTAACAGAGTAAATCAAAAAATAAAAACAATTAACACTGCTGTTTAAGATGCTGCATCAAAGGTTATTAATGGGAAGTTAAGAGGAAATAAAAGTGTGGTAGAAAAAAGTGTGCACCTAATGTTGCGTTCACACTAGAGGTGTGTTCAGGAGCGAAGCAAGGAAGGATGCGTTTTTAGCGATGTGAACGGGCGATATCAGCGTAAATACAGCAAAGCGAAATCTGCGCTGGACGAGAAGTGAATTTTGCTGGAGTTCAAAAATCTGAATTTGGACGCATCCGGTGTGTTTTAGCCTTTAGTCTTTAAGAGTTCTGGCAAATAGCAATGGGTCCGTCATCCTGAAGTGGTGGGGAACCTTCCCAGGAGTGGCAAACATTAAAAGCGCTGCAGGGCGTCACTTGCTATAGTAATGGTCTGTGTTTGTTATGCAACAATAAGAAAGGATGTAAAAATTAAATCCATGGAAACGTTTCGGTGCAAGACCTGTCTCCCATTCATCCAAAACATATCTTAATAATCCCTAATATTTGAAAAATATTATTTGGACTAATAAGACAAAGGTGAAAAGTTTTTGGAAAGTGTGCTTCCTGCATTTCAGAAGCAGCAATTAGCAATTGGCCAAACACAGCTTGTAGGGGTTCTAAAAAAAAAGCTACTTTTATCGACTTGTCAAATTTCCTCTTCAGACTCTAAAAATCCTCTTTTTTCCCCCCCCAACAACAAACACAAGATTACAGGAGAGATTCTCTGTGGGTTAGACCTAGCAGTCTAGATTAGAACTGCTCCATAAAAAAACAAAACAAGACAAGTTTAAACAAAGCAATTTCAGGCCCAGCTGCATCTGCAGGATTGAAGTGCCATGTCAGGGGGTGTCGAGCAGGAAGACAATAATTTGTCTCGTAACACGCCTGAAATGAGCTCAGAGTCTGCATGATGTTGGCTCAGGGGCGGAGGGACGCCCAGTTACAGGCTGAATTTATGAAGCACGTCTAAAATTAGACCTTTAAATGTGCCGCGTGATAATGGAGCAGCCCGTGTTTGATAACATCAAAACTTTCAGGGGAAATTCTTAAGTAAAAAGATGTAGTCAAATCCAATGCAGACAGTTGAATACAGGAGGGACATGTTTTTGTGGTAAACAACAACCTCCTTTTTCATAAGCATTTTCCATTTTGGCAAATAAGGGCTGACCCAGAAGCATTTCAGCAAAATGAATGCTAATCAGACCAAATTAGTTGTTGTCTTTAATCAAAACCATAAAACCTAATAATGTTGGTTATTCATCCTGCTTTTTTAAATTAACTTTGTGTGCTTTAGGGATAAATCTGAAACACCCAAACCTCTTCTGTCAAACCCAGAAAAAAAACAACAACAACATCTTTATTATATGTCAGGATTTTAACTGCTTGGAAAGATCAGTTATAATAAAGAGGATCAGCTTTCACTTTGCACTTCCGTCACCGGTTGTGAGGGTTGAGGCTGCTGGGCAATGGCGGCCATTTCTGTGGTGATGCGATCCCCCCTGGGTCGGATTCTCACTCATCACCTCCTCAGGCAGATACAGGGCACATGTACGCGGACACAGACAAACCGTCAAACGTATACACACACACACCCACCCACACACACACACACACACACACACACACACTGTGGCCACAGCTATCCTAGGTCTCTCTTTCTCCCCCCACCCCCCTTCGCTCTTATCTCTGGGAGGCTGTTCTCGCCCGCTCATTGCTGTGTTGAGAGGGGCTTCAATGGCGTGACCTGATGAGACTCTGAAAAACACCCCTGAAAGCTCTTAGGTGTCGAGGAGAAGCAGATGGTGACAATGAAGAGGCCCTGGGAGCATGGGCGGCTCACCACCTCTTCTGTTCACTGCTCAAACAAGATGTGAGCACAAAGCGCCGTTAATTCTCCAAGCATGGATGATTTATTTCGATTTACCTTTGAAACTCCAAGGACGGCTTTGCTTTTCAAACCTGGATGCAAACATTCATAAATGAAAACCTGAGGATCCTCACATGCCAGGAAACAATTTGTGGCTGGTTTAGTTTCGGACATTTTAGTACGAATTCCCCAAGATTTTCAGAGCGGGTAAATATTTGATCATAAGGTACAGTGCAGTAATTAAAAAACACTGATGACAAGGGATTATCTGAACAAATTATTAAACAAGTAAATAACAAAATAAAAATTACACTGAATGCTGGCAGTTTCTAATATCTCACAATACAACAAACCTAAATTTTATACCATAGACGTATTGTATAATTTAAGCAATCAATCAGCGTTTTAAAAAAATAAATATGTTGCTTAATCTTACTGCTGCTAAATTAAACATATTATAATTAGTCTCATAACCAATGGGCTTTTTTATTTAAGTTTCAAATGATATTCTAGGAAGCATTTTAATGCATTTACTTGTCCTAGTTGAGGTAATAGTTGCTTGTTTTATATTTATATGTTTCAAAATGTACGATCTACTGTTCATAGGACAAAATGGCTGGATGGACATGTTTTTGTTCAAATTGAAACTCATAATGTCACTCTTTTTTCTCCTGATTACTCTCACCTGCATTTAATGTCTTTTTTCACCCGTCCCTTATTAGTTTAACTCACCTGCTGTCCATGCTCCTTACTCAGATGGCTTCACATTGACTAAGTTTCATGTCCACTCCCTCATCCATTGCAAAATGTGCCATGTGGCAATCTACAATGGATGCATGTAGGATCTGTTCATGCAACCAGACAGCCTAACCTCTTATTTTGAAATGTTCCGGATCTGTTTTACTCTAACTAATAGATTTGATCCGTATTTCTGACGGTCGACAGAGGAGGGCTGTCCATCATGTGCAGCTCCATTGAGCCAGTGGGGATTACCCCATCGATCAGGGTGGCTACTATTTGCAACGGAGAAAAAAACACACAAATGAGTCTGTGTGAATGACTCTCCATCTCTTTGCAAGCCTCACCTGTTGCTTTGTTGGTTACTTCACAGTGTTAAGAAAACCTATTAGGTGTAAAACTGCTTTGATGAACATGATTTTTCTTCATAACATTACAGAATTTAAAATTAGGTGAGCAAAAACCGCCACAGAGGTTAAAATGTTGCACAACTTTAACTTAAACTTCTCCTCAAGTGTGATTGCCAGACAGAATTTTCCTCACTGACATTAACCAAATAACTGAGGCAAGCATAACAGAGCTACAGTTAGATATATCACGGCAGAGCTAAAAGCCAAAAGCACATGCTATTTTCAATGGTAGAACAGCATCTGATGTTCTGCATCAGGATACGGTGTGTTGGGAGATGTCATTGTCAGAACTCTGAGACAAACACGAAGTTTGTGTACCCAATCCCTCCGAGTGGAGAAAGGAATCATGTTTTCCATTTCTCCCTCTTCCGCCTCCATAACTGTAACCATGGGAGCACAAATCAGGTCAGAAAAACAGATCAGTATGGGGAAAAATTACATTATGCCTGCAGAGTCCAGAAAATATGGGAGAATGTGATTTGATATAGCGTGCCTAAAGCAGGGCACTGCAATGTGTAACATAAAAATGATTTCATAAAAAGTCGAATAAAACTGGTAGTCTAAGTTTCTGATTAATTTCCGTGTATTTTTATAAAACTAAAGCAGACATGAAAACTCTGCATTAAATTATCCTTTGGAAAAATAACACCCATATGTCAACTGCAGTTAATTTTTAATGAGTCGACTTTGATTTTCCAAAACTCTAAGTCATGTTGAGGGTTTAAGGAATTATGTATATTTTTCATCGTCTTTTAATATTTTCACTTAAAGCGTACTAGCATTTTGGAACATGCTTGAATATTCAGCAGTATTGCCGGTATTCAGAGAAACCACAGCAAGTCTGAGGCTTAACACAGCTCTGTGATCTTTCTCTGAACACCACTCTGAGGCTGGGGTTTATCACAGAGCTGAGAAGACTCTGGGAGCACAGGGTGCTTATGTTCCTAGAGAGAGATTTTCCTACAATCCTGATAAGTATTTTGGTAATAATAAACATCTTTACATGCAACATGTTTAGTAACTGATCAAAACAAACCTGACAAATCTATCTATAGAGGCTGGAGAGTCTTTTCAAGACATCATGTCATTGCAACACTGATTAAAAGAAGATAGGGAGGAAAAAAATCGTATAGTTTCTTGGTCCTGGTGCACAACAGGCTGATAAATCAGTGACCTACTTTTATACTTATGATGCTAAGTCAAATTTTGCTGGCACAGTTTTATGTTTTTCCATGAGTCGGTTAATCAGGTGAACGTCTAAATGAATAGAAGACTTGGAAATGTTGTGTTCTGAGAGGATAAACTCCTGTAGGGGTAGCTATGTGAATACAACATCCATCCGTCCTTTCCTGCTTTGTGTATAGCCTTTATTTCATTCTTATGTTCTTCCTATCTATATTCTTGTCTTTTCTTTCCAACATTTTTGTATCCCTCGTTTCCTTTTATTCATTGCATGTCTCTTTTTCCTTTAATACCTTCCTCCCCTTAATGTCATTGTTTCTTTACCCCTATCCGTCTTCCCACTCGCGTCTTATTCCTTCTTTCATTCCCTTTCATGTCCTTTCTCCTGCTCCCCCTTGTGTCCGTTCTTCCCTTTTTGTGTCTCTTTCCTGTCCTATTTTCTTGTGTACTTCATATGTTTCAGTGTCCTTTCTTCCCCTCGTCTGTCGTTATTTCCTTCCCTTACTTTTGTGCTTTCTTTCTTCCTATAAGTCCTTAACTGTGCTTTTCTTCCTTGTCTACCTGTCTTTCCTTTGTTTGGAGTCTTGCTATTCCCATAAACCATAAGGTTGTGTTTGAATTAGACCAGATTTCTCATATGCAAACAAATAGTCTCAGAAAGAGCAAATTGAATTTAAATATGTGTCACTTTTACACCATAAACTGAATAATATAATCTGCAACTCAGTATTCATTTAACTAATAAAACAACTAATGGAGGTCTACAATTCTCTAGTTTGTTTTCTTAATTCATAATATTACACGAGGAGATTGAGGTTTGTTTGAGGCGAGCTTTAAAATATTCAAAGGTGGGCCTCCTGACTGTGAGAAGGAAATGTCATGTATCTTTTCACACAGTGTATGCAAACCTCTGATATCAGCTGTATGTCAGCCTACACTTTTTTCTGAACATTACTGCCATTTATTTTTGGTTGACATTCGGAGCCTTTTGAATGTCATGACACAAAACACGCAAACCTCCTGTGCCTAAAAGGCCTGTGAATATAGATTTAAAAAGTCATAACAAGAAATACGTAACTTGATTGAATAACGTATTTCTATTGCTGGACACAGTTTTCTGCTAGGTTTTCCATTTAATTTTCCATTCCACATGTAGGACATTAGACAAAATTATGCCCTCAAACCAGCTTCACTTACTTTAATCTGCTAAAAGATCTGCCAGCATCTGGAGACTAGGAGCACAATTAATGTCCAATCAACCCAACTGCATACACAAACTCACAGATAATTTTCCATCTCTTTTAGCCTGATTAATATTGTGGCATTAATGCATCTCGATTAAAAGGAGCAGTTCAGAAAAGTCATTATGAGTTCCAATTTGAACAAAAACATGTCCATCCAGCCATTTTTATTTGCAGGATAATATTTATTCTCAATTATACACCAGCTGGTTCTTGTGGTATATTTATTACTCAGTCTTTATCTGGCCTTGAATCTGGAGATGTACTTTCCTTTGTGGTGCAACTCTTGGAGTCCTGTAATAAGAGACATTAGCTTTTTCCCAGAGCCCACCCTTTACCGGGCTTTCATCTGCCTTGTTCGGCCTCAACATTTAACTGTGTTCGGTCTGTCATTTTCAATTAAATCATAGCCCGTATTATCTTTATAGCTGAAATGCTAAATAATTCTTGCAATTCATTGTCAGCACTACAAGATAAACTGTCTAAAAAGGTAGAGCTGAAGTAAAAAGGATACTGATTGTGTCTCTTATCTAGAGCTTCTGTTGAATAACGTCCAAATGCCATCCACCGTGTACAAATGGGAATATTTGCTCACATGAGAAAACTTTTTCTGCAACAACTACTTCTTTCTTTTGAAAAAGCCTTTCACAACATCTGCTCCGGAACATCTGGGAATGGCAGGAAATTTGGCATCTCCAGGCATGACATGCACTGAGTGTTTTTCAGGCACTTCAGAGGGATGCGCAGAGAGCTGAGGACCCCTAACCCCCTCAAAGCCAGACAGAATTTATGGAGTCCAGCAGCAAGTGGTTCTCATTACCCATGTCATCTTATAAACAAATTGCCATTCTTGGCTCACAGATGGGGAGTCTGGGTGATTTCTGCCTCCTGGCATAATTACTGTTATTTACTGTTTCTCGATGTGTCCACAACATTGTTCCACTTCTTGTTAACAAAACACATAGTGTGACGTGGCTGCGAATAAAAGGAGGCTTTGCATATTATCACTTCTCTGCTTTCTTTATCCCACCTTCTTTTTTAATTTTCTCTTTTTTTTTTCACTAAACAATCCCAAAAGCCCTTGTGTGGTGGAAAAAAAGAGCACAGACTTCTAATGGCAGGAATCCCCCACCCACTAGTGTAAGGGGGAGGCATTGCAACTCTGGTTTTAAAAAGCTGTCCAATTTTAACAGTGTTCATCTGGCAGTGAGAAGCAAGGAATTATCTGCCAGGAACTGTGGAATAAATTGTGCCGGGGCCTGGAGAGATGAACCAACTGCACCTGGTCTGACACAGCTGCTTCACAAACACAGCACTGCAGCTAAAAGCAGATAGGCTGAACCAATGGGGCTCTTTTGCTTGGAATCTGCAAGACATATAAAGAAGAATGCACAACATAAATGTCTTAGATTTAAAGGATATAACCACACTGCAACTTAAAGGGTTACCAGTAATCCAGGGTTCTTATCCAGAGTGGTAAAGTCACATCAATCAATCCATTCATTTGTTCATCCAGCCCTCCGTCCGTCTTCTTAAAGATGTGGATTTTGTCTCGTTTCCGATGAGGTTGATACAGCTTATGTCTGATTAGCTTGTTAGCCTTCCACCACCTTGCGATGGGTTCCAAAAAGCCCAGTCTGATATGACATTTTCCCACTATAAGTAGCTTTTATTTATACTTATGAAATGCCTAAAATTAGTCTAGAACAGTCTGGAATTTTAACATGAAAATGTGTAAGAACCTTGGTAACCAAGCAATCCTAAGGAAAAATAAAATTTGATTTGATTTGATTTAGCAGTACTACAGGAACAGTACAGAGCTGAGAGCCAATGCTAAGCCCTCCTGTTTATGCTTGTGCTCATTCATGGCAAGCAGGTGTTCAGCTAAGATGCATCCAGCGATTCGGAAAAGCATATCTAACCCATTATCTCCTCTTCATCCATGCTTGTCTCGGTGGATTCTTACTTTCTCCGAGGCATTTTATGTTGCCCTTTCCTACTATAAAGAGCAGATCCTAGTGGCGACAGATACAAATACAAAACGGAAGACAGTTAAACAATCTAACTGTCATTTGTTTTGTGAGGGAAGACCAAAAGATCAGCTCTGCAAAAGCACAAGCGTATTTAAAAAATGTTCTCGGTAAAACTCCCTTTATTCTTCACATAGTAAACCAAACTTAAAGCTTGAGCTAGATCTCTGCCAAGGTAGATCAATTAATATGAGATGAGATGCAGTGCACAAAGAGCAGTCTTGGGCTGTGTTCAGAGCTGATTATGTCATGGGAGTCATGCTTCCCCCACAACTCAGATGAAAAAATGCTCTTTGTGCAACTTGATTTAGATCACCCGGGTCAACACAATATTCCAAATCCAAAAAGCTGCGGTATTCGCTTTTCTTTGATTAATGTTTGCTCATGTGGGCACTTAAGGTAAGTTAAGTGCAATAAAAAAAATAAGAAAAACAAACAAACGACAACATAATAATAGATTGAAAATAATAGATAGATAAAAGCTAGATAGTTTTAAGTGTTCCCCTGGAAATGTGGACTTATCTCTACAGTCACTGGATACAGCTTCGTTTAAATAAAGTGAAAAAAAGTCAACCTTCCTACTTAGAAGGATTACTTTGTCTACTGTAGGTGTAAATTAAACAAATTTTAATATATACTGTATATGCATAGCAATTTATTTTTAAACATAAAATATGGTATCAGTCATGGAGAACAAAAGGATTATGGTTTGTTGTGTATAGGTTTTAAATAAAGATTTAATTCATAATACACAATCTCCAGTGATACCTGAACATTTGATCATCTCGTTATGACACTTCTTTTCTGAACAACATGTGAACATCAGTAATACCTAACAGTATGAATAATCCTGTAGCATTTTTATCCGGTTTTTCATTTTGATATTTACCAAAAACACAAAACTTTTGTTCAAATTCCTGAATCAGCTGTCGCCTTTTTAAAAGGTTGTGTCTTTTGTGATAAAAACAGGTGCAGAGTTATGTATTGTTTACCTTTACCCTCCAATATAAACATAAACTTGATGCAAGCGCCCGTCCACCTTCGCCATATGCTTACTTGGGGGGAGGAATTGCTGCAAATTCAGTGACTTAGTGCAATTGCTTGTGGATTATATAATCAACGAAATTTGACAGTATTGTATTTAATTAAAACTGAATCTTCCTCTGTCATATTTGGTCCTGAGTCTAACTATGATTGAAGTGTACTGTAATGAGTTGGATTGGCATGAACTGAATTAGGTGAAAGTTGGATACTAAATACATGAATGTAAACTTTACTGTTTGTCTTGGTACTAACCTGGAATGTTTGTTGTGAACTGTCACTTTAAAAATAAACTGAATTCAGTTCTGTTCCGGCAATTTAAAGCTGCAATTGGAAGTTTTGAGAAAACCATGGACTTGGCCTGAAAAATTTGAACAAGCACATCTTACAGGTCCCGCCTCTTGCGTTCTGCTGCACTTTAGGCCTCCCTCCACAGCTCCTCCCCCACTGCAAAGCCATCCGCGCTGCTCCAATGTTTACGCGTCTTTGTTTTGTGAGCTGGTTTCCCTGAAGCAATTGTCAGTTTTCCCGTAAAGCAGGTTGTTTCTCTAATATTTTCTTTACACAGCTGCATCCCAACAGCAATCTTGAGCTTGAATGATGGCTGCACTGTGCCGGGGGAGGGGCTGTGAGCAGCGTGTACACAAGAGTGATTGAGACTGCTAACAACCAATCAGAGCCCGAGTCAACCAATCTTCTTGACTCTGGTTGTTTCTGATCTGGAGCGGTGTATTTCTGCTAATTGCAATAGGACCACTGGGAGGAACCAGAGGAGCTTTAATTCTTTCACAGATTATTTATCTCATATTTTACTGTCAGGACGCAGTACGCAAATATGTAAAAACAACATTTATACTAAAGTTATCTACTGCAGCTTTAAGCTTTAACTGTGCATAAATAGTAACCAGAGTACATACATTGATTACAATATCAGCATTAAATCTTTAAAAGCATAACAGATCTTTTCACAGTTTCCGTCGTAAAATAAGAATCTGAAACAAGCAACAATGTCAAAAACAAAACTGCAAGTCTAACTCTAGATTTTCCTTTTTTTAAAGTGATCACCAAATGACACCATTTAGTGACCTTTGTTACCCTGCTCACTCTTTTCCAATAGAAAAATAGAATTAAGGTATCAAGTGACTATGCTTAATGGGTCTATGAATACCATACAATAGTAAGCATGAAAGAAGAATACTGGGCGTATGCCCATAGGTGTCTCACGGCTAAAATAGAGTGAAATAAGAAAAACTGATGTAACTTTACACTTTCCCTTTAGTTTGCATGTGCTGCTTCAGTAGGACCATCCGTGCACCAAAGACCCTGAAGCGCTAAGAGGAATCTTAAACAGGTGCTGCTCCAGTGGGTCCTCCACAGTGGGGTGGGGGTGAAGGGGGTAATCAAACAGTCACGACCCCCTCCACTCCTGCAGGAACATAACTGACAGAACATCACATTCTCCAGCCAGCTGCACAGTTAGTCTGTGGATAACATTCAGCATGTGTGCAATATATTAAGAATCTACATTCAACTGATCCATTGCTTTAACAGACTGCATTCTGGCTGGGAAAACATTTTTCTTTACTTTCTGTGCTGGATTAGTTCAGATTTCAACATGTGAGACAAGAGACGAGCAAATTAAAGTGTCTTAGCTCAGCTCTCAACACCTTGTGTGTTCTTCGAGTGACGCCGCAACATCTGGAGCGGATTTCTACAAAGAAATTCTGGCTAGAAAATCAAAGTGACTTGAAATACTTTTAATTGAATCCACTCCTTCAAATCTGTGAGAGTGAAATGTCTCCTGGCGAGAACATTCAGCTATATAGTCATGCTGATCCACCATGTTGTTTTTCCATCTTTTTTTTTTTTCTTTTCCTACCCAATCCTGCATCAGACAGACATTGTCTTCTTTTGGTCTTATTTTGTCTTCTTTAAATACACACAGTTTAAAATGCATCTAAAACTTCTTTGTTGGTATGACCATATGTCAGAGCCAGGTTTGTCACAAGTCGTCATCAGATCCTCACTGACAGACTTGAAAAATGGATAGGGTTGTCTAGTTCTGTGTAGGATTGATTTGGCAGACCATGACTACTTTGTTGCATCAGCAAACTATAAATCTAAGTGACAAAAGATCACACGTGGGGCTCTGCAAGGCTTCATTCCCAGTCCACTTTTATTTAATATGCTCTCTTTATATATTGCTAGTCGG
This sequence comes from Fundulus heteroclitus, assembly GCF_011125445.2. Taxonomy (NCBI): domain Eukaryota; kingdom Metazoa; phylum Chordata; class Actinopteri; order Cyprinodontiformes; family Fundulidae; genus Fundulus; species Fundulus heteroclitus. Next base: position 18,831,394 of record NC_046362.1, read on the forward strand.
GTATGAACCATGTGTAGCCCTCGGGTCATCAGGGACAGGTTTACTCAGTTTTCTCAGGAGCAGAACTGAACAAGAGTAAGAAACAGCTGATTTCTATGCTCCCTTTCTATGGGACAAACTCCCTAAAAACAGCAATGTTGAAACACTGTGGGGACTAAAAACATGATTGTTTACTGCAGGTTTCCCATAAAGCTCCATAATTACTTTATTGGTTAATTGTAATCATGGTCTATCCATTTATTTGCTTTATGTTTCTAAATATATATATTTAAATACCTTAAATACCTTTCATTTAATGTTATCCCAATGATAGCTTGTCTTTAATGTATTTTTTATTACCACTGTTCCTTTTTTCTGTAAAGCACTTTGAATTATCTTGGGTATGCATGATAGACAAATAAACTTTAGCTAAAAAAAAAAAGAAAAGAAAAAAAGATCCCGATTATCTTTGAGTAGTCCAGCCTTGAGCACGGCCCATAGCAGCACAACACTAAACCCACTGCTGTGCAACAATGCACACATTCATATCCCACAGACAGCAATTTGCTTCTCTCATTCCCCACCACGCCCTGCTTGCGTTCTCAGCCACCTGCAAAACAAACTGTGCTGGAAACTTCACTACAAATTACTCTGTGTCTGCCAAATCCCCCGGGAGCACTGGAAATCAAAACCCCAGATCTCCCTGCCCCCACAGAGACAGCAGCCCTCAGAGCCCCACACAGTTATATCCTGACAACATTGAAGCTAATTTACCAACAATCCTGTTTTTTTTTTTTTTACTTTATTTTTTTATACACTTCAGTGTGGACCAATAGAGAAATGCATTGAAAAAATATATATCTTTATTAAAAGGGGCTTTTATTTAAAATTATCCAGAGGCGGCAAATAAAGTGCATCTAAAAGTTTGCCATCATGAACGCCGCATGCCTCTGTTGGTTTCAAGTCAATGTGACACCGTGAAACTAAGCCCGATTCCTCCTAAGAAAGAGTGAAAACTGAGACCTGTTTCACTTCATGGGAAAATCAAAGGAAGGCACATACCTTAGCAGTGAATAATGATCAACACCATAAACCCAGCAACTCTGCCATTTTTAGCCCGACACCGCCTCCTGGTGACTGCTTTGTGCAAGTTCAGCCAGTCAAGAATGTCAGGAAAAAAAAAGAGAGAGGGTGTCAATGGCCGATGTGCCAGAAAGATGAGCGCTGAAAGCTCCTTGGAAAAAAGGATTAGGAGTGTTTATGTTGGCCAAGTGGCCCACTGCCAGCTGCTCAAGTGTGCAAACTTCTTAAAGCTGTAGAGCTTGAATTTGGGCATGGATCTTTTCACTCTATTTACCCTCCTCCAGGACTGGATGGATGTGCTTTGTTAAAGAGGAGAGCCTGCCCCACTTCCACCCCCACCTCTGTCAAGAAGTCTAAAAAACAAAATGTGCTGGATTCATCCCCAGCTTCCGGCCCCCTTAAACACAGCCGGTCACAAAGTGTGAACTGTGATAGACTCACAATACATGTGTTTATATATTCGCCCTAAAAACACAAGCGAAATTCTCCTCTATAAAAATAAAAATCAGCAGCAGGTTAAGTTCAGCCTGGGAGCTGGCTGGCTGCCAGAGCTCTGTGGCCTGGAGCTGGATCAGAGCAGGGTTTGTGAGCTGACGTTATGAAATGGGGGTTCTGAGGTCAAGGAATAATAAAAGGCAGTCTCAGCAGCTGAACAGCAAATTCCAACTTTTGTTCTTGAGCCTTGTTTCCCCCTCACTTCTAGTACTTCTGTTTGAAGCAGTCTACTCGAACATGCATATTCAGTAGCTAGAAGGGAATTTAACATACAAACTCATAGTTCTCAGCCTGGCCAACTCTCTTCACTCTTTAAAATACTAAACTACTGTAAATCACTGTGTAGTAAAACAAAAAAATCTTAATTTAATGGGCTTCAATCTAGTGCTCACTTGTGTCCTGATTTCTTAATGAAGGGGGTGTAACAACTATATTACATTTTTATGTATTAATGCTCACCATTCTTATCATTTTAAAGAGGAAACTTTGTTCCTTAATCTTGCCTTTTTTAGAGGAATGACCTAGATTTAGACATAACACACACACATACAAATCACTACATTCTTTACTTCAGAAATAGAAATAGTTGAAATAGAAAATATTAAAACTTTTTGCAAGTATAATCAAGAATTTTATATATTTAAATTTTTTGAGAAACTGAATTTAAGGTATTCTTTCGCTGTACACCATAATCATCACAACTACAAGAATTAGTCATGAAATAGTTCACTGTGTGACTAAGCTATATATCATTTGACTTTCTGAAATGAGGGAAAAAATTATTAATGACATTTTTCATAAGATAATTCCAAAACACCAGATAACTCAGGTATCTCTCTTGCAGGAAGTAGCAGCATAATTCAAGGTCTATTCAGGTTCTGGTCTTTGATATTCTAAGCAGAAAAAGACATGCAAAGTTTAGAATACCAAATAAAAAGAAATTACCAATGCATTAACTATGGATCATTTTGAAAGCTTGGTAAGTTTGCAGAATGAGATCATTCACTTAAAAAAAAACAGCAATGTATTCACAGGCATTAATCTAACAGGTTTTCAGAACAGTTTCAAGGTCATAAACCTTGCATGGTCTAATAATCTGTGGAATAAAACAATATTACTGTTAAGCATACATGTATAAAACATAGTTGTTGGTTTTTTTGCCCTTGAAGAGGAAAAGCAGAGAGGAAAAACCTGGACAGTCAGGATAGTTTCCAACATTATTAGCATGACGAGTAGATCTAACTTGAGATATTTTAAATGCAGCACAGTGGAGGTGGCTCCAACATGATCTGGGGAGCTTTGTCCGTCTATGGACCAATGGAGCTTCAGGTCATGCAGGAGAGTCAGACCACAGTTGGCTTTGCGGAAAAGGAAAAGTTGCAGCGAGCATCCCTCTTGACTGAACGCCTGTCTGTGAGGTGATAATTGGGCCTTTCAACATGACTACACAGCTGTAAGGACTTCCTTCTTTCTGAAAAATCTGGACCCTCTTCCATGTTCCATGATGCTACAAATGGACACGAGTTCCATACAGCTGATGGCTTGTGTGAGACTTTCTTCACCACATGAGGCAGCGTTGCTGCAAGCCTATTGAAAATATTTGCATACCCAAACTTTTGGAGCACATCAGGCAATGTGTAATAAGGGAGAGTGGACTAAGGAGATCTACATCCTATATCAAGTAATGCAAAATTATCAGGGCAGCATATCTTCCTTAAGCATAACTGGCCAAAAAAAGTGGTTAAAATGTTTTTTGTAAATTATCTCTGAGTGCCAAGATCTTGGAGCATGATCACAGAACAGTTTAATATTTTGCAGCAACTAGTTACCAGGATGAAAACAAATGTGTTGAGAGAGGAAAAAAAGTAATAACTGTCAAGGCTTTGAAAATAATCTAATGTGAAGCTGCTAGGAACCCATTCTCCTCCAGTGAGGTCATATTCCTGAACTACAACCCATCTGGAGAACCCAGATGGTGTTAAGTGCTTCAGAGTAATGGCCACTGTAAGGAAGGTTGAGGCCCGGCAGCCGTCTAACAGCACATCTCTGAAAGACAGATTTCTCAAAGGTTTTATGGACTAATGAGATGTGAGTGACTCTTCACAGACGGGTATGTGAGGAGCCCCATTTTGACAAAAAATAAATACTTAAAAAAATCCATCTTGATGCTGTTTAAAATTGGTTGAAAATTGACTCAAAAATAAGTTTCCAATTTAATGGCAGTTTTTAGAAGATGCTTTCTTTAAGCGGTGGTACAACAAAATGCATCAAGAAAATATAGATTTTTATGCAGGACATTGCTCCATTACACTCCACTCCAAGCCTTCCTTACCTGACCAAAACCCCAATGAGAACTGGGCTCTTCTTAAACGGGAGATTTAAAGTTAAATAAAACTGCACAACTCTCAAAACAGTCTGTGTCATTGCTGCTATGCAAACCTTTGATCGCAAAGAGAATCCAATTCAGAAAGGCTTATCACTTGTCATGAAAAAAAGGGCAGTTATATTGGTCTTTGATTTTCTTTCATGTCAAGAATGTTTATTTGTAAATTTCACATAATTTTCTCACGTTAACAAATACAAATATACAGATGACACGAGAATATTTAAATTTTTCTACATAATTCAATCTGCACATCAATAGCGGCTCAATAATTGAGCAAAAACAGAGAAGTCAAAACCTCAGTTTTACTTTGGGAAGTGCTCAGGTCTGAGGTTCTTTAGCATTCTGGATTGACTGTGTGCGCTGATAAAACCAACTCTTAAAAATACATTCTGCCTAATAATTGTATTTAAAAAACAAATCATCTTCTGATACGTTTATTGTGTAGGACTTGTCAGGGTTGTCCCTGACACAGTAATTTAGTTAAAAAAACTGAACTCAACAAAGTTTGTTACCTCTGAAGTCCACGGCAGTTTGACTAATAAAAGAAAAAGGTTTGTGAAGTCTGCAAGACTTTTTTTTAATCAGGATTACTATTCCGTCTTGCAAATGGTTTAGCTGTTTGTTTTATTATTGCACAATATTAGTTGCAGTTATGGTGCTTAGATACTGTTGTAGTTGTGTGTTTAAATGTCTCCTGACCAGGTCACTGGTCACTTAAAAAAAAAAACTGGCTAAATATACATAAGGTAAAGCTTAGAGTTTAGGAATAAGTATAACCACAGAACAGCACAGGACTATCTCTCCCTGGTTGTTGCTTCACCTGTCTGTCAACTAAAAGCTGCTTACCACACTTTTCCTTCACTTATAAAGAAAGTTGGATGTTTGAAACACAGATGAGGAAATGTTAAACATCTAATAATGAATGTTATTTTATTTTAGCAGCAGTTGAAAATTGCTCTTTTTTCTAACTGTAATAAAACCAAATAGATCATTTTTTTTTATTGTTTTAACAGCGATATTGTAGTGTTTTTGTGAAGATCTATTACAGGCTCATTTCTCTGACAAAGTAGCGCGTCAGAGAGGATTTCACACAGTCCCACTTCAGTTTGAGTTTAATCTGGGCCATGCAGTAAACAACGTATATTTTCACACAAGTCAGTTTTCAACGTCAAATCTGCTTACAAACCGATGCATTTCAGATGTCAACATCTTTTTAGCAGCATTCCTACATCGAACAACTTCAGCCCTGAAGAAGGTAATTAACAAACCAGTGAAACCGACCGTCTATTTATTGTGGACTTCGTTCAGGCTGTTTTAAACTCAACAACGACCGCGCAAGACAGTCTTCAGGCACTTAACGTGGCTCCGATTCTCAATGAAAAAGTAACATTTCTAAAACGATATCCCTTTCTGTTTTACATGTAGCAGGTTGTAAGATAAAGATTAAATAGGTTAAGTATATTGCACCACTTTGTTACTGTAAACAAACACACTTGGCACTGTAAGGCTCTGGACAAACAAGGCATGAGGTGCATGATGAGCGTTGAACAAAGAACACAAACAAATACATTAAAAAGTGTAAGTTTAGCCCTGCATGGTTTTGAGAACTGAAAAAAAAAAAGCAGCTAAAGTTTTATTGTGCTTGGCAGAAAACCTTAAAAATCTTTTAGTGTCGTGCAACAGACCCAAAAATGTCACCTGATATAACACGGATGAAACATGTTCAGAATTACGATACAAAGCTGCAAGAAGTATTTCTAATTCACTTTAAGAAAGCTAGTAATGGATGTGCAGCCAGCTTTACGGTCGAACATCGCTGTAAAACGGTATTCATCCTGACTTTGCTTCTCCGTCCCACTTAAAGGTTTAAAATCATTAAAAAAATGTAATATCAAAGATAACCTTAGTTAATGAAGAAAAGATCTCATCAAAAATGTTTTCATTTATGAAGGAGAAAAAGCCATAGAAACCTACTGGCCTTATATGTTAACATTTTCAATTGCGCCCCTTTATGAAATCATAAATTTCCAGTGATCATTGTTAGTTTTGGCTCGAGTTAACTATCACTGCCCAACCTGTAGAATAAAGAATAGAATCTGTCCGGCAACGTGAGGTAGGCTAAAAGATCTCAGAAATCAACAGATCACACGCCAAATCAGGACATCAAGCTCACACGCACTTCGATAACGATTTAAAGTTCACCAGGAAGTCCACCTTGAGTTAAAAACGGATTATGTATGGAAGAGTTGACCAAGTATCTTCCACAGCGATTAGAAAAGACTAACTTGCTAGTTAACATAATTACGTGATGGCAGATGCCGGCAAAGATGGCATGACTAGTGTTTATATTTAGGGGTAATTACGTTTTCACATGTGCCGAGGTTGGTTTGGAAAACCTTTTTCCTTTAGTAAATTAAATCCTTTGAATAATTTTTTTTTTTTTTTGTATTTGTCGAGGGTGTCTTTTTCTGACAAAATGAGTTTGGTGATCTCCAATAATGAGTTACAGAAAAGCAAAAACAGAAGAAATCCTAAAGGGGTTGAAGTCACTGCATTAAAGTCGTAATTGATGATAAATTTAACCAAAATTCACAGCTGGTATTCAGACATACATTGCCTTGGGCAGAAATGTTGAGCAGTTTAGCTTCAGTTTCATCCTCACTAAGCTCTAAGATCAAAATAAAATATAAATAAATGTTTCTAGATTTTTCTGCGCCTGCTCTATCCCGGGTCATGAAACTGCTCAGCTCCTTTTGTACCGAGGTGTGTCTCTGTTGTGTTGGAGGAGGAGAAGGTTGACTGAGGCACAGGCTGAGAAACTACTCCGTTATCCCTAGTTTTGAAGTAAATTAAATAAAACAACGGCAGGACGACCCCTATCAACAACATGGCTACCAGAGCGTTCCACCACTGGATGCCCCAGTCCGCGCCGTGACTCGTCGCGCGCCGCCTTCCAAAACCGCACCTCCTCCATCTCCCACCGTTCTCAGAGAAATCTTCTTCGTGGTCAGGGGCGGTCTGAATCAGTTTGTCCATATCACTGTCTAGCTCCAATAGAAAGTCTGGGACTTCCTGCAGACGCGGCTCAACTGCAGCGCCATCATGAGGCCCAACTGGTGATGGAGAGGAACGGGGCGCGTCATCTTGAGCATCTCTTTGTTCTGACAGGGTTTCCGTCAACAAGCTGTGCTTCTGAACTGGTATTTTGATGGACTTCAGTGCAAACAAATCTTGTTCTTGAATAAGGTTGTTCACCCTCTTTATATCTGCAACCTGCGGACAGAAAAGAGACCTGATGAAACGCCTTCTTTATAAATAAAGAAAGCCACGGCATTTAGCTTTTTTTCCTTTTTATACCTTGCAGCCATATTGCAGTGCAAGCTTGTTGAGGTTATCGCCGTCTAGAACCTCACGCTCAAGCAGCAGGACGTTCCTCGGGTTGTCTCGCTTCGTCTGCCTCGTCTCCACAACGCTGAGCTCGTCATCGTCCGAGGATGCAGCGGACGCGTTTGTCCTTCGCTTGAACACGTACACCTGTCCGTCTGCGCTGGCGTGAACATCCACAGGGGCCTGGAAAGCCTGCGGGCCGTGCTCCCCCCTCCACATGACCACACATCGACCTGTAAATAAACCACCTGAATCATTACAGCACGGTTATTACCGGACTCCAAGGGTAATCATTTCTTTTAATTTTTATAATTTCAGCTAATTCCTCTTACTGATTGTGTGTAACCAAAGAATGTTTTTGAAAAAAAAAGCCAAAAACTATATAAACAAAGTGATGATGAAAATGACTGCAGCTGAAATAAAACTATGCAGATTTGTCAAATAATGGGCCGGCGAATGACAAGAAGGGGACTTCGAATCAATATATTTATTTTATATATATATATATATATATATATATATATATATATATATATATATATATATATATATATTTAGCTAAAAACAACGTATTTGTCACTCAATCTCAAAAGTTCTTTAGCTAAAAACAACGTATTTGTCACTCATTAATCAATAATGCATTAAAGACCTGGGTTCTCTCACTTTTTACTTGCATGTCAGTGTTATCAGTCAGGGTGATGATAAAAAAAATCACATGCAACAATATTTTCATCAAAGTAGTATAACATGTTTAGAAATCTAAAAAAGCATAAAAGTAAACTTCAGGGATAAGGATTGTAAGGCCATGCATGCTTGTAATAAGTTCAGTCCATATATATATATATATATATATATATATATATATATATATATATATATATATATAATTATAAGTATTATTATTATTATTATTATCATCATCATCTTAAAAGTCGGAATGTTACTATCAGTGAATCAGTGACGGAGTGGCTGCTGTTTTGGACCAGTCACTTAATTTATGATTACATCAAAATAATTTATGTTATTTGCTATTGTGAGCTGCAGTTTTGAAATCAGTGACCCTACCAAACCACAGCACGTAACTCTGCATTACTTCTTTAAAGGATCCAGACGAATAAATCAAGATTTTCAGCCAGCAGCCTGTGGACTTTGCATGTTATCCGTACACGTCGGACATGGCACATTTACCCATAAAAAGATTAGTTATACTATATAATTAAAACTGCATATAGGAAGAGTGTGCCGGAATATTGATTTTAAACCGTACAGTCTGTGCCTCGGGGCACTAATATGGGATAAAATGAAGTGACCACAAGAGTGAAACCGATAAAGTAGAAATTCCCGGGGCTCAAACGTTGCACTTGAATGCAGCACCAACTCTGGCTAACAACGTTAGCTTTAGCCGCTCAACATGTGTTGACGAACTTTCTGCCACATCGACATATTTCTTTCAGCAAAAAATAGAGCTTGACCAAGGGTTTTACACCAGAAGGAAGTGCGTTGTTTAACGAATCTACTCTAACCCATTCTTTACATAAAGACCGAACTATTTCACCTCATTACCTTGTGCTTTAACAACAGTAGGACACCACGCCTTCCCAGTTGGCCTTGTTAGCTTTGGACCAGTAGCCTGTCGCTACCGGTTAGCCCACTTTTTCGTTCCACTGTGCATGTTTGTCACATCGAGCAAATACGCAATGTCGCCACCTCCTGGTCTCCGAGTACAAACTACAAGGCAACATCTAACAATCAAAAGTAGCTTTTCCTGTTGCCTACATTAAATATGTACAGAAAAATTGACCCTATGCATATTTTGTGTCATACTTGACCTGCTCATACTACACTAAATCACTAAAAATGAACATCTTCAACTTCAACAGACATCAATGTCACAATTTAAAGTACAGATAACTGGCAGTGCATAATTTCTTTTTTTTATTCAAAACAGATTTGAGGATTTTCATTAGCTGCAATCATCACGGTTAACAGAAATAAACAAATGCATATACAACATAAATAAATAAAAAAACATTAGATTCACATTTAAAGTGAATTATTGAAATTAAATAACTTTTCCAAAGATTTTCTTATTGATTTAGAACCTCCCGTAGCATTATTAAAATGCTGCTCACATGTCAGTATATATTCTGACAACATCTATACTATTATGTGCAGCTCTCTTTGAGTATACACAAACAGGCAATTAGCCAAAAATTTGGACTGATCTTTGTCATTCAATGGCTTTTCCTTATTTTTACCACTTTCAACATGGCAGATACATGGTGAAGACATCAAAACTGCCACTCAAAATTGTACACAATTAAGCATCAAACACAAAAATGTGAAGTAACTCAAAACTTATTTTATATTTTAGCCCACTCTTTGGTCACTCTTGGCCTTCACTCGATGAGCTTCCTTAGGTTAGTCATCTGAAATAGTTTTCCGTCTGTCTTGAAGGAGTTCTTAGAGGTAATATAAAAAAATAAAAAATAAAAGACAAACCATGGAATGTGAATGTGAGTCCAAACGTGTGACTGGTAGTGTATTTAAAAACAATACTAATCAAATGAAATGTACACAAAGAAAATAAATAAAATTTGGGACTTGATGGACTTGCTGCACAGGATTAAAACAAAGAACATTGAAATGTAATTAAAAAGAAGCTTAGCTCTATAATGCAACCCCAGGGAGCACCGTCATCTGAGCTAAACATCAGACAAAGGCAGCTGAACTTTAATGCTATTTCAACCCAAAATATACATCTGGCTAGCAATAAAATAGCCAAATAAGTTTGAAGACTGTGACAGGAGCCTTGTAAAAACAATTAGCAGTCAAGAATGACGAGAGACTTTCCATTCTTCCTTCCAAAATCTCCTTAATATTAGCTTTTAATGCGTGCAACCAAGAATCCTAAGATGTTTGATGATGAAGATTGATGATGATTTAATGGTGAAGGTGTTAGGACTTCAAATTATTTGATCAAGAGTCTTATTCTCTTGATTCTCTGCATCAAATTCAGTTAAACTTCAGGATTAGCCACGTTTTCATCTTTACACCTTTTTATCCAATGAATATTCACTGTGTCCATACAGTGCTGCATACTAAGACAAAGAGAGAATTCTTCAGCGAAGTTAGCTGTCAGCAACACCATATGCCAGCTTAAAAAAAAAAAAAACTCCCCGTGAGAACATATCAACAGTCTTGGAGTATGGTGGTTAGACAGCTACCAGCTGTCCTACATCAAATAATTCTAGGATATGATTGTTGACTTAGGAAAAAAAAGGTGACAAAGATAGAGCACCTCTCTATATATTTTCGTGGAGGTGAAGGAGGTCAACAGTTTTAGGTTCCCTTGGAATCACCACCGAATGTTTGGAAGCAGATGTATCTCTTGAAGAAGACTCACCAACTAAGGCACACAAACTCCCTGGCCAAGTTAAGTTCTCCAAAGCAGCAATGCAAAAACATCCCAACTCACAACTACAGCTAAAAGTCCCAACAGTAGGTATAATTAAAACTGCCTGGAGCAGCATCAATACCCTTCTCATGAAATATCAGATATATCAATGAGCTGAGGGGGCACAGTGCCCAGAAGACTCAACAAGACAAAATTCACTCAGTCACAGCCTCTTCTCATTGTCTGTGCTCTGCATACAGAATGCTCAACTGCTGAAGTTGATATAATTTTTGAATTTATTTTCTGCTCTCCGCCACCAGTATCGCAACAGTTTATGTCTTTGATTCAGCAATTTATTCATTCATTTATGAGTTGGGCTGAGGGGGAGTTTGAAGCTGACAGTTTCTTAGTCCCCAACAGGATTAGAAATTAAGAGAGAAGAGCATTGGTTAGACCTCTCTTGACCACTAGGTGGAGGTGTTGACTTTCAAAACGGGCTAACACCCACACTGTATCTGATATTCGCTTAAAGGCACATTTGTGTGTCTTCTGTTATCACATCATACACACGTGTAACAACCAATTAAGTCATTTACTTGCTTTTGGGTGAAAAGAAGAAACTTTCATCTGAATGTTTCAGAGTAGATTACATATATGTTTTTGATACGATCTGTGTTCAGTAACCGAGTATGCATGCAGTCTCATTCAACGTTGCAATATTTAACGAAGATATGGTTCTCAGGACAATTGGTTTGAAAAGAATGGCTCAATACAAATTTTTACCACTGAAATCAACATATAGAAATAGACAGAAAAAAGTAATTTTCTAGTTTCTTTAAAATGTCTTTAATTTGGCTTTCATCCATGCTTTATTTCATTTGAATGTACACAATGGCCAAAATAAGTTTGTATTAGACAGGTTAGAAAACAACAGCACTCAAATTCTTTAAAGGTTAGTGAGCTATTTCAGTCAACCTTGCCGGTCTTTTTGAAACCAAATATCCAACATTCAGAGAAAATAAAAGCCGAGACACAGCTTAAGCAGATAAATCGTTGTATAAAGACGTGCTGCTAAAAAAAAAAAAAAAAAAAGCTCCAACCACGCAGTCAGTAGCACAGCAATGGCCCTAATCCCAGAGGCAGTTCTTGCTTGAATACTGTGCTGTTCGAGCTCCTTCTTCTGCATTGAGGATGAGATAAGTGATTTAACCATTTAACTAAAGAAAAGTTCAATCCATGTTTGAGCAGCTGTTACATGAAGTTGGAAAAGTACCAGTTTAAATCTGCCTTTGGCTGTTGCTTTAGAAATTGAATAGTTTCAGATCCTTTTATTGAGTTTTGTCATTTGGCAAATCATTTCTCTCTCTGGGCTGCACAGTGGAGCAGTGGGTAGCGCTGGTGCCTTGCAGCAAGAAGGTTCTGGGTTCAAATCCAACCCTGGGTCTTTCTGCATGAAGTTTGCATGTTCTCCCTGTGCATATGTGGGTTCTCTCCAGCTACTCCCACAGTCCAAAAACATGACTGTTAGGTTAATCGGTTTCTCTAAATTGTCCTTAGGTGTGAGTGTGTGCGTAAATGGTTGTTTGTCCTGTTTGTTTCTCTGTGTTGCCCTGTGACAGACTGGCGACCTGTTCAGGGTGTACCCTGCCTCTCGCCCAGTGAACGCTGGAGATAGGCACCAGCAACCCTGTGACCCCATGAGGGATTAAGCGGTTTGGGAAATTTCCCCAAGTTTCAGCTTTACTGTGCATAGAATACTACACCATTTTATTGTATTAGCTGTATTTTGTGAAAGCTGATTACTCTTCTGCATTCAACTCACAGGGGCTTTGTCTTGTTTGTCTTTACTAATGTGAAGCCAAGATCTATATTTTTCTGGTCATTTATAGTTGACCAACTCATAAAACTAGCTGTCATTCTCTCTGTGTCTCTTTTGCAGCCTGAAATACACATTGAAAGTACAGCCACTCACCTGACAGAGCTGAACAGTACCTAAACTTTTTTCTCTGTAGTAATCTGGTAATCTAACAGTAATTAACTTACACTCCACAAGGTGTGTGTGCTAATGGAGGTTAATTAGGCTGAGACCGTTCATAACTTGAAATGTATTAAAAACTTAATTTAAATCCTGTAGCTGCCCACAGAACATGTCTTTGATATTTATACACCCCTGTGGTTAATGCAGATGCATCTTAATGAAAGGAAGCCCGGCACGAACCCAGAATATGACTACAGTATTTTTTCTCTTCCAGGGATCAGCACTTCACCACACTGCTCATGTGGTATTACTTCACCTTTAGTTATGGGTGCTTAAATGGAGCCTCTAAAGGGAGTCAAATATGGTCGGTGGTGGCTCATACATGAATGGTAAATGGATTAAATTTATGTAGCGCTTTTCTAGTCATAAGCCACATTTACACTACCCTTGTTAACCGATCCAGGCCGAGCTCGGTCCGAGCTTGGATCAGTTAACCAAGCCGAGCTTGGTTCTGACGACCGTTTACACACCACGCTATCTCGGTTCCTTGGTTTCCTCGCCTACTGCTCTCTTGGTTTGAAGGCGGCACCAAGCAAATCAAAATGGCGGCGCCTGTAACATTCAGGCAGTTATTCTTGGTGATACGTAGGGGTGGGCGAGAACTATGGCGACAGCGAGCTTTTCAGGCAGTGGAAGGATGTCTAACAACATGCGGTAATTTGCAAAACATGCCGTAACACCATTGCCACAAAAGGTAGAAGTAGCACAAATTTGTTCCACCTAAAACACCATCCAGTGCAAAATGAAGACTCTTGTAAACTCCGCGTGTCGACACGGAGTTCATCACACTGCTAAGCAGAATCATCACTGGAAATCATGTGTCACGGTAGGGAAGCTAGTATTTTTATGATGGTCTGAAATGTCAGCTGACCGCACGGAGCTGACGCGGTCTGCTCATGCGCTCTTCGTTATCAGATAACCGAGCTAGGGAAAAACCGAGCCAAACCCACCGCTGGAACTGGGCTGCATTTAGCGTGGTCCGGTTGTGTCTGGCTCGGTTCAGTTCAGTTTGCGTTCCATTTACACTCAATAGTCATCTCGGTTACCGAGCTCGGACTGGTCTCGGCTCGGTTAAAAAAGGGTAGTGTAATACTGACGGGGTAATACTGACCAATCGAAGTGCTTCACACTACAGCCACATTCACCCAATCGCACTCACTAACATGCACACATTCATACACCGATACGCAGATCGGCAGGCCCATCCACATGTGAAGCTGGAGTCAAACCCACAAACTTTCGTTTGCAAGACTACTCTACCCACTGAGTCACAGTTGCCGTGGCGCCCTGTACGAGCCCCTGGATTTGTCTGCCCTGGTCCAACTACCTGTGCATGACCCTCAAGATAAAGCCACAGTCATCCTGTCTGACACCTCTGCGGAGAGTGAGCCGGCTCTCAACACTGCCAGGTTTCCTTGCTTACTCCTGCAGAGGATCTCTAATGTTACCAAAGTTTTCCCCCCCCCCATTTAATAAACCTTTTAAGTGTGACATTGTGTCTGGCTTGAATTTTGGGTATCCTGTCTGTTCCAGTTATTACAGAATATGGCTTATGAAGAATTAAATGAAGTCCATCCATCCAATGTCTATACTTTGTTCAGGGTTAGGGGTTCCTGCTGCCTATCCCAAGCCGTAATTGGGAAGAGGAAAGGCACACATTGGACAGATCTGTCTCCAGCGTTCATAAGGTGACAGGCAGGATACACCCTGGACAGGTTGCCATCCATTACAGGGCAACACAGAGACATAAATACACATACTATCTCATAAGGGCAATTAAGTTAAACCAATCAGGCTAACGTGCCTGTTTTTTGAACTGTGGGAGGAAGCCAGAATAAACGTGCACATTCCATGCAGAATGATTCCTGGCTTGGATTCAGACATGCAACCCAATTTTTGGCCCAAGTGATTTGCTTTTGCTCATAAATAGCTGCTCTGTTGTCTTAGGCAAAGTAGTTTAAAACAGGGTGTGGGTTTCTCAACTGAAAATGCCTGGATGGTTTGAGCCATCAGTATTCACAAATTCATTTTACAACATCAATTATAAATGGACATCATGAAGAGGGTCTAGTCTGTGGTTAAAAAAAGCTAACCTTTTCAACTTTTAGTATTGAAGGATCAGCTAAACACCTTGTAGATTGCTTCTTCAAAATCTCCTCAAACTGCACAGCCAAGTTGGTGTATATAAGCCACTACAATGTCTGCTGATGCATTATCAATGCATACCAAGAACCATGGTTTTCAAAATTTTATTTCTAAAAAGGCAACAATTAAAAAACATACATTGATTACCTTCTGACTCACAATTATGTGTGAATCAATATTTGCTGATCACATAATACGGTGACCCTGAAGTGCAAACCACATCAACAACTCTCTAAATACAACTACAAATATGACATATTCAAAACAACAACAACAAGATCTTAAAAAGCACATTAACTAAGCACATGTACAAACTAAAAAACACAGCAACATATTCAAAACCACAACATCCTGAAAAACACAACTTAACTTACAAACGATTCAAATTAAAAAACACAACAAAATATTGAAATACAATTTATAGACTTATAGAAAAAAACGTATAGAAAATTACAACATTTTCAAACCCACAACAACATCTTTAAAAACACAATGACATTAACCTATGGGAAGAGGTAGGTGCCAGTGGGAAACATGAGACATCGCTAATTGGACAATGGCGCCATTTGACTTTTGAAATTTGCATTTCAGGTTCACTTCAGTGTGGTGTGCACTTCAGGGCCACCATACATAAAATCCCCAAACACGAAAGCAAAAAAAATAAATAAAAATCAACCAGCATGATCACTCTTGCAAGGTATTGTACATTTTATATCCACTTCACGTGACCAGTAGGCAAGATTCTATATTTTCACTGAAAGTCAACAGAAATTAATTTTTATTTGGAAACTGTTTACAAAATGCAATAAAATGTCTTTAAAAAATGCAGTTGAATCAATAATAATAACAACCATCATTGCTACATACAGTACATTCCAAGGAAATTTGTCCTCTGCATTCAACGGGTTGAGTGGGTTGTCATTGTGTGGTACCTGGGGATTATTTTGGGGACAAGGGTCTTACTGAAGGACCCAGAGTGGCAGTTTGTGGGATTTTAAATTGGGAACTGTACTGTTGCGTTCCTCCCTGTTCTTTACCCTGGAGAAGTGGTCTTCTTTTATTGTTGACTTTTTTAGTAAGAAATGAGTCTTGCGAGAGAAACTGTACTTTAATATGTTTCATCTAATCAAGCCGGAGGAATGGTACAGCTTCAGTTGTGTACTCTCGTATAGATCACAATGCCAGAAAAGGTAGAAAGGAGGAAGTGAGAGCCCCGACCACTCGGTTACATCAGCTTAAATGGAACAGCAAGACACACCCCTGCAGGAGTGGTTCATCCCTCCTATGTGGTCTGTGGGAGAAGTGTCGCTATTAGTCTGTGAAATAGCATAAGCTCAAGGTTTATCCACTTGTACATGCTGCCCTGAGATAACTGTCTATTGGTTTATATGTGCCACATCTGTGACGTCCTCAGTGTCAGTAAGTCATCTATTGTTTTCCAGTAGCTGGTATCTACTGCTCCAGCATCTCATAATCTCTAACATAAGTTGTGGCCTCTCCAAGGAGCAAGCACTCTGCTCTAGCCACTAGGCCACCACTCCCCCCAAAATCTTCTCATTACTGTCACTATCTCAGAACATAGACATACCAAGAATGAAGCCAAACATTTCTCTACAATGCATCACAAATGTACCAATCTACTATTTCCCGAAAAATGGAATCCTTCAAAGGAATTCTTACAAAACACTGATGCATTGCTTTTACCCCAAGTACTGTGGATCTCTGCGTTTCTCTGCAACAATGCCTTAAGCTTAATAATGGAATTCCCAAAGCATAAATAAATCAATATTTTCCTCATAAAACTTGGGCTAAGAAGAAAGTAACTTCATAAAATGTGATCTTCAAACTCACCAAAAAGGTTTCTCCACAGATGTAGCTTTTTTTGAAATAACACAATTCAGCTCATTTTGAATTGGTAGCCTTGATTTGGAACTGATAGAAAATAAACTGAAAACAAAACCAGCTGAACACCATAAAACCACATTACTGTATATTTTAGTGTGTCTGCCTAATTGTGTTTTATTATTCAGAAACTACAAATGACCTCCAGTTATCCTTTAACAAAGCATTGTAAACCAAAAAAAACAAAAAAAATCAGATTTTATATTCCAAGACATAAAACAGTAAAATATTGATGCAACAATATTAGATAATGTGCTTGTTTACTACTTGAATGTTTAACTCTACCATCTAGAAAATTGCTTTTGATATTTTTTTATGTTTTGGCAGTCTGGCGTCTGCATAACTTTGGAGGGGAGCTTGCTGTTAAGTTCATTGTCTCATGGCAGAAGTTGATTGTCTCATGAAGTCAACCTTTGCACTCAAAAAAGCTGAATGATGTTACAGTTAATGTTGCCTCAAAGGGAATCATCATATCATTTACATTGCATTCAGATTCAGGGTGTAGCACCGAGCGATGATCAACAGAGCGGCATGATGCGCCATATTTCAGGGCCACTGAGCAGCTTGTCCAGCTCATGCAGAGAGAGACTTGGGAGAGAGAGAGAGAGAGAGAGAGAGAGAGAGAAAAGAGAGTGAGGGTGTAGAAGGGAGGAAACCATGTTGTCTGTAGAACACCAGAAAGGGTTTGGTTTTAAATGATTTAGTGCTCAGATTAAATATTTATTGAGGTGAAACATTCATGCACACGACATCCATGAACTCATTGCTTTATGACCACATTATATCATGTTCTTGTGTAGCCTGTTAAAAGATACATTTTTCATAAATTCAATTGGTTGTGGGGGAAATTTTACAGGTATAAAATGTTTCTGAAGTGAAAGAGCTAAACATCTACGAAAAAGAAAATAAATATCATGTTAATGCAGCATGCACAACAGGAGCAAATGGAAAACAGAGCATTTGACTGGACTGCTACATTTTGCATTATTACATATGATTAAATACAAGCAAAGAGAATTAGAATGTAATCTTATTAAAGCAAATCACACTACTCCAGTTGCTTGGGCGCACATTTAGCAATGAGTGGTTGAGGAAAATTTTAAATCCTTCAAGACACCACCCTGTGGTGATATTTTTTCACCTACACAGCTGGGAGCTGAAGTATGAATTTTCACTACATTCAAAAAACACCTTTTTATGACTGTGTAGCAATGGAATTTCTTAACTTACTTTTTTCCTCTGGTGTTGACTGATGGCGATGATTTAGGCTGTACTGGTTTATGTATGGTTGTGCAAATTGACTGGTGTTATGAGGAGTCCATCCGTCTGACTATTTTTGGCAAAAGCAATGAGTGACACAACAATTCTACAGGAAACATGGTTGGGACTTGAAAATTATTTGACTGGAACCATAAGCTAAAGTTTTTTAATTTTTCTAACAGCTTTAAAACTTTTATTGGTCAAATCTGGCCCATTTAGTCCTTTTCACAGACTAACTCAATGTGATTTATTTTCCAGAAAATACATGCTGCATTCTCACTTGTAGCAGAAATATCTTGCTGTAGATTTACAGAATACAGAATAAAAGTAAACATATTTTAAGGAGTATTTTGTTGTTTTCTGAATATGTTTTTAATAAAATGAAATAGAAAATGGATGACAACCCGAAATCAAGGGCCTCGTATGTGGGGGTTGAGATGGTACAACTGCAAATTCACAAGAGTGATTAGCACTGCTAACAACCAATCAGATCCAAACATTCCTCCTGGCTCTGATTGGTTGTTTCTGATCGGGAGCAGTATATTTATGCAAATAGCAGTAGGACCAATGTCAGGGGTCAGGGGAGCATACTGTTTTTTCACAGATTAGCTGACTTGTATTTTACTATCCGGACATAATGACAGTTTTAACAAATATGCAAAAAAAAACAAACAAAAACAAACTAAAGATTTGTACAAATGGGGGATTATTGATTTCACTCCCTGACAGTCAGTTCCTTCTCTAAACAACAACAACAACAAAAGAGCCGTTAAATACTACAGTGTTGTGTTCATAAAAATGGAAAATCCGGTCTTGATGTAGTGGAACACTGAAATTTTCACATTCTTTATCCCAATACACATTCACTATTCAGAACATCAAATATGACACATGGACTTAAAGACATGAAATTACTTGATGTTCCTCAAAATTCCCTGTTTCTGCATATTTAGACCCTCCTAACACTTATTTAATGTGCCAAAGCATAAGCATTTTGACAGCCACAACTTTTTTTTTTCCAAAGTTGAGTACATGATGAAGGCTGTCCTAGCATCATTCAGAACAGGCTGTTCAAAACTTTCACAGTGGAGACTTTCATAAAACTAGTCTATGCATTTGTTCAAGGCTGGGTCAACAAGTGGGGTCATATTTCTTGTATTTTGGCTTCCCTTCATTGGCTAGTAGTCACTACTACTACTGCTGGTTCCTAGAGTCTCTAAAAGTAGAATGGGAGGCAGATCTTTTATTTATCAGGCTCCTCTCCTGTGGAACCAACTCCCAGTTTTTGTCTGTGAGGCAGACACCCTGTCTACTTTTAAGACTAGGCTTAAAACTTTCCTTTTTGACAAGGCTTATAGTTGGAGTGGCTTAGGTGACCCTAATCTATCTCTGTAGCTATGCTGCTATAGGCTTAGTCAGCTGGAGAACATCAGGGTCTATTTTTTCAATCTGCTGAGTTCTCCTTCTGTTCTCCAATTTGCATTGTTTGTTGTTATTTGAACTTTAACTAATTTTTCTCTTCATAGTAGGTACACCTGGTCTGGCATTCTGTTAACTGTGACATCATCCAGGGGAGACAGATCATCCGCTATTACCATATAACATATAAAGGATTCCTGGTTCAATTTGTGCTTCTGTGCCTTTGTGTCTCTGCTCTGTCTTCTCTAACTCCCAGTCAGTTGAGGCAGATGACCGTTCACACTGAGCCTGGTTCTGCTGGAGGTTTTCCTCCCTGTTAAAGGGGAGATTTCCTCTCCACTGTCGCTTCATGCATGCTCAGTATGAGGGATTGCTGCAAAGCCATGTACAATGCAGACGACTGTCCACTGTGGCTCTACGCTCTTTCAGGAGGACTGAATGCTGCTTGTCAAGACTTGATGCAATCTGCTGGGTTTCCTTAGATAGGAAACATTTTGACCATTTGTATGATTTGATTGAATTTGACCTTGTGAAGTGCCTTGAGATGACATGTGTTGTGAATTGTTACTATATAAATAATATTGAATTGAATTGAATTACTTTTTTTCAAAAACCTGTCTCTGCTGGATTAACACCTTTGGTAAAACAAGATAATTTTAAACCTCTCACCTACCTACTCACCCACATGCTCAAACAAATTTAAAATGTTTATGGTGATGTAAATTATTTTCTTTTTTAAACACTTGTTCAAACACATCCAAACTTTTGATATATATCCACTTTCAAAGTTTTTGTTTGTTTTCATTTGTTTTGTTTTGTGACGTGACTTTAAGCTGCTCCAACTGTAGCTAAATCACTCTCTACATTTCAACAATGTCTACAACAGAAGGAATAAAGCATCCACCAAATCTCTAATAGCTTATTCAATTTGTGGTAGTGATGATATCACACTAGAAAGTATATGACGGTGGAAAAAAATATATGTATTTTATTGAATATATATTCATACACATCACGATTTTGTATAAAATGTTTACCTTGAACACATTCTGAGGTATTAAAAAGTATTTTACAAAATTCCTTCACATAAATTACAGAAACCAGAAGAAATATTAGCATCAATAAAAGTGCAATGTTGACAGTTATTTCCATTCTTATTGAAGTGTTGACACAAGCCTGATTGCAACCACTTGCTAAGCTCTTTGGAAAACATTGACAACCTTGAATATCTGACCTGTAATAAAATAGGGCATAGGATTTTTTTGTTTGCATGTGGTGGGTAGATGTTGAAAATGAAGTGCAGATTACTGGATGTTTTTCTTAGACATCTGTGGGTGTCCTGCAGTGGTCGGTGTTGGGGAAACCAAATTGAATCCCCATGGCTCAGGGTCATGGTAAAGTTCAGATGTTTATTGATTAAATGTCAACTGCCCAGGTGAACATGATTCACAACTCAGAGGGGCCTAATTCAACAATCCATCATGAGCAGAGGAACGTTCAAACCAAAACGTCATCTCAGCATGCTCGCTTCTAGGGCGTATCACCCATACTGAACTGTGAAACTGATGTTTGCTTTCACTTGCAGTATTGTTTGTTATTTTTACAACTTTTAACACTTTATTCACAAATATATAACACAGGTTGCTGTTAGTTATATTTTGTCCATGAATACTTATTAAATAATTTCAGATGGTATATTAAAGCGTTAAACCAATTATATTTCAACCATAATTTGTTGACCTGGTAAAATAAATCAGCTATTTGGCCTTCATGGTCAGTTCTGTGGGCTGTGTCGCACAAAACACGGGTAGATCAAGCTTTTGATTCAACCAGTCAGATTTTGAGTTGGTGACACCAATGCCCTTTAGCAGGTGTATGGTAATGTCAAAGTGTTCACACCCTTTAATTGGATAGTCAAAGAGTGGACTAGCCAGAGTTAGGAAGCTGCATCTGTAGAGAAACGGAAGACTAAAAATATAGTTGTGTTTATTTTGTCAACTCACAACAATTGAAGGTGGTTAAAAAAATAGTTTTTGGTTGCAGATTTATTGTCAAAGCCATCTTCAGGACTGACTTTTCAAGAAAAGCTAGACATCACTAAGAAAGGTTGAGCAATTCTAAAGCTAGCAAGTCTTTCACAACCGGTAAAATTATTTTAAACTCTCATTCCACTAACTTTGAGGGGTACGCCTGGCTCACAAGGTCCAAGGAACACTGCACATTGTATTGCTGGGAGTGCTTGTTTTTTGGCTCTCACTGACATGGTGTTGGTCGCCACACTAGGCTTGTAAAACTGACTTGCCTAACGAGACATCAAAACACAAAAAATAACTTTTTTTTTTAAATTCACGACTCATCAATATAACATGAATATGGTGGGTTTAAAACTCTGGTTTGTTGACACATTTTTATGTCCTACAAGCTATCAAACAGATCAGTAATGAATGCAAAAACAACAAAGCATCAATAATGATATATATTTTTTTACTTCATAAAACAAACAAAAACATCACATAACTGTGTGCTGCTCTGGAAACGATTTTTAGGCAACAAAGGGCTTCATGGGGGAGACTGAGGTTAAAGTTTGCTGATAGGTGCCATGTAACTGTAGTTGGGTATATTAATTTGGATTGCAGACCCTAAGGGTGACCCTTCACATGAGACAGAGGTCTGGCAGCTCTGGTCTTAATGCAGGCCATGAGCGAACTGTGACACATAACCTTGCCCTGTCACCACCCTCGCCAGTGTGTCAACTTACATTACTGGGATTGACGTTGAGCCACCACTGCAGTCCTATGAGATCTGAGGCTCTGTATAACCTCGCCTTAGCTATGTACCAGGGCTAGGACATTTGGGGCATGGTACTGGATTAGGACGCCATCTGTATTTGTGGCTTTTACCCTTGTTATAGAAAGACATAAGCTTTTTAACATTGGATAAGCAAGGGCTACTGTAAAAATATTTCCATACTCATGATTTCATTTAAAATACAAATTAAAATATCCAGCAGGTTTTAGAGCTTTGTTGTCCTTAGTTTGCCTTGCTTCCATCTTCCTATGTCAGCATGTGCTAATTAAGCATATGCAGTCTGTGGTTGTACTATTTTGCTAATTCTGCCTGTTTCGTATTTTGGTGTCTGCTGGTTTGCTTAGCCTTTGAAGTTTATGCATTTTCTGTCTAGGAAATGATGTCTTTATGAATGTGAAACTTAATCTCAAAACCCTGTTTAAAAACTACATCTCAGATCTAAGATTTATTTATAGCCTGGAAAAAGCTTCAGTTATTGTATGTTGGGCTGGTTATCAACAACATAGTATTTCATGTTTCTCACAGTAATGGCATTTTAGGTATGATTATTGTAAAATGCTACATAAAATAGTGGTTTACTTTTGTAAAAAGAATGTATTCACTTTCTTGTATAGTTCTTTGTGGATGAAGATTGTATCTGTAACTTTTAATTTTGTATGTTCTGTATACTGGTAAGCAGGGAACACAGACAGAAAAGGCACAGAGAGGACCTTCTTTAAACAAGCAGAGGCATACGGCAGGACCAAAAGTGGGTAGAATACACAAATATTGTACTCAAGTGAGAGTAACGCTACTCCACCCTATTTTTACTAAAGTAAAAGGAAAAAGTAGCCGACCCAAAAATAAAATACTAAAGTAAGAGTAAAAAAGTATTTATTAAAAAAGGCTACTTAGGTACTCAACAACTTACAGTTAAAAAAAGTCAGTCAGACAAATACATTCAATTTCACATTCAAGTTTTCAAATACTAAAAATACTAAAATAAAAAAGTTGATCCAGATAACTATCACAATTATAAAATAACTAATTCAGACAGAGGGAACACTTTTCCAAATCATTTTAACATAAAATGTTATAGTAGGAAATATGTTTATTTGAACAGAGCTAAGTATTTCCAATGACAATATGTACCATTTGCTATATATCTACTTAACCTCAACAAGGCTCAAATGCTCAGCAGATTGTACAAACAAGATGTCTCACTTAAACATGAACAGTAGGTGTATGTCTAAGTCTGGCAAATGTTATGCAAAAATGTGCTTGTTAATTTATTGAAATGACTTAAGATGGGTAGAGTTGCCAGAGATTGTACTGAAGTACTCTTTAAAAAAAGTGTTACTTCGTGTAACTGAATAAAGGTAACATAATTCTTACCAACCTCTGGGCAGGGCATACACAGCTTTTAAAAGGTTTTGCAGGCTGGCAGATTTCTGGCTTTGGTTTTAGTCAAATCTTTCAGAACATCAAACTAATTTAATTAAAACAGGGTAGAATGAGTAATTCAGACATTAAAGCATCACAAACAGGTGAATAACTGATAAAGTAAAACGAAATATCAAAAATATTACTTTTATGTTATACTGTATTTAATAGTAGTACAAGAACTCTGAAGTGCAATATGGCTTATGGTTCTTTAAAAATGACAGCAGTGAACTAAGATAACACGACTTTACCGTAAATATAAAGTACTGCAATAATAAACTGTCATACTGCAACACAAGAGCAGTGTGGTTTTCATCCTGGCCGTGGAACACTGGACCAGCTCTATACCCTCAGCAGGATTCTTGAGGGGGCATGGGAGTTTGCCCAACCAGTCTACATGTGCTTTGTGGATCTGGAGAAGGCATTCGACCGTGTCCCCCGGGGGATCCTGTGGGGGGTACTCCGGGAGTATGGAGTACCGGACCCTTTAATAAGGGCTGTCAGGTCTCTGTACGACCAGTGTCACAGTCTGGTCCGCATTGCCGGCAGTAAGTCGGACTCGTTTCCGGTGAGAGTTGGACTCCGCCAAGGTTGCCCTTTGTCACGATTCTGTTCATAACTTTTATGGACAGAATTTCTAGGCGCAGCCAAGGTGTTGAGGGGATCCGTTTTGGTGGCCTTAGGATTGCGTCTCTGCTATTCGCGGATGACGTGGTCCTATTGGCTTCATCAGGGCGTGACCTACAGCTCTCACTGGAGCGGTTCGCAGCCGAGTGCGAAGCGGCCGGGATGAAGATCAGTGCCTCCAAATCCGAGACCATGGTCTTGAACCGGGAAATAGTAGAGTGCCTTCTCCGGGTTGGGGAGGATGTGCTGCCCCTAGTGGAGGAGTTCAAGTATCTTGGGGTCTTGTTCACGAATGAGGGGAGGATGGAGCGGGAGATCGACAGGCGGATTGGTGCAGCGTCTGCTGTGAAGCGGGAGCTGTACCGATCCGTTGTGGTGAAGAGAGAGCTGAGCCAAAAGGCGAAGCTCTCGATTTACCGGTCAATCTACGTTCCTACCCTCATCTATGGTCACGAGCTTTGGGTCGTGACCGAAAGAACGAGATCCCGGATACAAGCGGCTGAAATGAGTTTTCTCCGTAGTGTGTCTGGGCTCTCCCTTAGAGATAGGGTGAGGAGCTCAGTCATCAGGGGAGGACTCAGAGTAGAGTCGCTGCTCCTCCACGTCGAGAGGAGCCAGTTGAGGTGTCTCGGGCATCTGGTCAGGATGCCTCCTGGACACCTCCCTGGTGGGGTGTTCCGGGCACGTCCCACCGGGAGGAGGCCCAGGGGAAGACCCAGGACACACTGGAGGGACTATGTCTCCCAGCTGGCCTGGGAACGCCTTGGGATTCCCCCGGAGGAGCTGGCCCAAGTGGCCGGGGAGAGGGACGTCTGGGCCTCCCTACTGAAGCTGCTACCCCCGCGACCCTACCCCGGATAAGCGGAAGAAGACGGACGGACGGACGGACAGACTGCAACACAATTGGGTAAAGTTTTAATAAATACAATGTAAAACATTTGGGATGCATACTAACGTGACCAGATTTCTCTATTGAAAACCGAGGATTACCTGATCTGCAATGCTGACAGGGCAGGGAAGGCTCATTCGGCTTAGCTTTTCTACTACGTCAGGACAGTGGCAAGACCGGGTAAATACTGTATTTTTCGGACTTAAAATCCTTAAATTTTCTCAAAAATTTACAGTGCCCCTTATAATCCAGTGTACCTTATATATGATTATTGTAGTGCTTACTGGACGATTTTATGTGGTACAATGGGCTTAAAAATCTGTTAAAATGTGTAAGTACAACTTTGGTTAACAACGAAGCAGCTCCGCTCAATGGATATTTGAAGCACTACAGTACACTGTGTCACTACCTGACCAGACCCCTGAGCTAATAATAACCATTTACAACGCGCATATTTACGCTACATAACACCTAAATTAGATTGAAGTTCTAATTTTAGATGCATATACACTCTTGTTTGGCAAGGAATCAACAGGAAAACAATATCCTGTGTCAAAGTTCACTTCCGGAAGTATCCCAAAATAAGACTCGTCGAAAATAAAGCGCCATGGATGATGTAGTTGTGACAAGCTAAATGATGCGATTTCTAATCAGATATGATCAAGACATGGACTTTTTTTTTTTTTTTTTTTGGAGATTTTTCGCAGCTCTAGTGGCTTGCTTTTTATTACAGTAGGCTGACATGCGACAAAGAACTGCAGGTCGGAGTCAAACTCAGGTCGACCGGGTCGGGGTAAGGCCTCCATACATGGGTCGTGCTACCCGCTGCGCCACCAGTGTGCCCCAAGACATGGACTTTTAGGAGATCAAAACATAGGAGATATTACCGATAATTCAATACCATACCCATATATTACTGGTAATTTGTCTCTTTAATTACTTACACATGATGAAAGTTTGTCTCGCAGCATAATCACACAGCTGTGGAGCATACTTTGCAGCGTCTGGTGTAAATTTACACTTTTAAAAAAAAACGCCCGTAAGCCGCACTGCTTATGTTACGCGGCCAGTGTATTTCCTCCTTAAGGTGACCAGATTTGATTTCTCTAATGCAAACTGGGAACATCTCTGATTTTGTTGAGCACAGAATCTCTGTTTGGGGGGTTGGTTTGTTTTGTCTGAACTGCAACGCCGACGGGGCGGGGAAGGTGCATTCAGCAAAGCTGTACTACATCGGGACACCAGCAAGACCGGGTAAATACCTCTTGTTGCTCTAAACTTTTTTACTCCATCATGATACACTGAAATCAGGGACATTTCTGGGGAGAGCTTTTGCCGGAGACAGCTCATCCAAAACGGGGTCTATCCTTGGAAATCGGGGACATCTGGTCACCCTGATGTATACTAATAATGATAGTGATAGCAATAACAGCAGTAGCAAAAAAAGTCGACAAAGGTTCTGGTAAAGAAACTCAGTAGAAGTTAGATTAGGTTAAGGCGACGCAGGAAAATCCTAATTGTCGTGATCGAGGGGCTCTTTCTGACCCACATGCAGAAACCACCAGCAGGACTCAAGGAGCCAAGTCCTTAAAGAAAACAATGTTTATTCCTTCATGCTAATTGAACATTTAAAAATTAGGATTTGGCTTCAGAGCACTTTGTCAGGTTTGCAAAGAGAAGGGCTGTTGGTGGATATTCGATAGAGAAGGCAGTTTTAGTTGATGGAAATGTGGGTGAAGGCTTACGGTTCTCAGCTGAGGAGGTGAACTGGGAGTGGGTAAAGGCTCCTGTAAAAGAACTGAGGCCTGGGTCAGGAGATGGTTCGCCTTGTTGAGGATCTATGAAGGTGGTGGAGAGCAGGCAGGCAAGAAAGTGGAACAGCGACAGCAACTGTGGAAGGCTTGGATTCTGAAAATAGTCTGTCAGCATGGAAATCACAAAGGGAACCCAGAAGATGTCTTATTTTAATTTAATATTGGACAATCAGACGAAGAATAGTTGCTAGCTGCTCATATTTAATACTGCAGGAGATAGTAAACAGCACACAGGTATGCTGTCAGGTAGCCATGCCCTCCAACAGAGATCCTCAGGACTGCCAACACAAGCCATCCATACCCACACACGTAACCACTTCCCGTCAGTTTATATGTCTTAGTAGATTAATCATTCTGATGAATAATTATATAACCACACAATTCTCTTATATAATGGTATGCTATTTTTAAAATATTTTATATAATCTAATTTCTGATTCTATTCAATTAATGGTTCTGATTCCTATCTAAGCCCCAGTTTTCTTTCTCAGAATGAAACCTTGGTGTCAGTGGAAACACAAAGAACTGGTGCTAAGTAAACACAAGTACCACTTTATAACTGGAACCAGTTTGGTGGAAAAGGCCCCCATGAGTTTAGCAAACACCATATATTTACCTTTGCAATGGTACAAAAGCAAATGGGGGGCTGCCGACAGTTTTTAAATATTACTGTCACTGCAATGTTACAGCTATTTTCCCATATACCATCTAAATTATTTCAGATTCTCTGTAGAGTTCAAAAATGCAATTGCCATTATTACTATGACACATTGTTAATAATTCATCATGCCTATGTTTGTTTCCTCTAAAAACGAGACACTGCTGACCCCCACATGAACCAGAGGAAAACACATCAAACAGAGTTTGTATACATGTGTGAGTTAAGGGGGGGGGGGGTGTTTTTTGTAATCACTTCAATCCAAAAACATTACGAGAACTTTAATTCCACACTTCAAATTGGAAAAATGTTAATCTAGATTCAAAGCAATATAATTACTTCAGATAAAAGAACAATAGAACCAGCAAGAGGACTGAATGATCATCCAACATACAGTATTTCCAGAGTGTTATGCATGAAGTTATAAGATGTGACACACAATGGTACTCATCGTCCATTTCAAATGATGTTTTTTACAATACGGTAAAAAACAGAAGTGTATTAACCTTCTGTAGAGAATACCATGACCTACTGATGAAAAACTGTTTCTCCCTGTTATGTGGTCATCCAGTGCAAAAGAGGGAAAATATGACATGGTCAACACAGGGGAAACAATACTTTAGTTTCCAGTGGTAGTTTCCTCTCTACCACATTTTCAAGAAGACAATAAAAGACGACAGGCAAAACTGAGAGTCAAATCGAAGGTTAATTGGAGGCAGGAAAATGTCAGCCAATTTTACCGATCACCCACAAGGGATGTGCAGCCCTTGATGGAAAAAAGAGATGCCAGAATATCTGCAGTGTATTAGCTCCCCTTTCTGTAATGGTCTCCTGAAGAGAGTGATGATGACATCCTTTCCACACTGTGTAACTTCCCCCCAAAGCATTTATGCGTGCACTAAAGACAAAGTGAGAAAGAGTGTGTGTTTCTATGTATTAGAGTATGCTTATATGCACGTGTTGTATGCTTTATGTCAAAATCAGTATTGTTATTGTAGATGTAGCCTCCCCCTGGAGCCGACAGGTGTTGGCACCAAATCTCTCACACCTCTGTTGTCATGACAGATCCATCCCCTCTAGTTAGTTTTACAGCAACATGTGACAGTTTTACACAAAAGCTTTTTAGTTTAGGCCTGGTGAGCCATGTATTACAGGTACATTAAACATAATAGAGAAAGAAATTAATTAACTACACATTCCTGTCTATGACTTCCAAACTATATCTGAAAAAGTTTGATAGCGATTTTTTTTAAATCTCATTTACAAATTTAGTGTATTTAGAATACTGGAGATTTTTCATAAATTTGTAGTCTTTCTTTATTACCTGGACTGGTACAAAGCTTTACAAGAGGTTGGCTCAACAAAGAGGGAAAGTAATGTCTCCTAGCCACAATGTACAGTGATATTTAATAAATTAGAATATGGGTTCTAATGAGGCCCATTTATCAGAATAAAAGTGCCTTTTAAAAATGACAACCTTTAAGCTAGTATTAACATACTTTGCCTTAAGACCACATGTCTGTATCAAAAATATTTGTTTTTGTAAGTTTGATGTATTATTCTAATCTTAAATGTCGATTAAGTAAAAATAAAATATTATTAACATAAACAAGGGCTTTAAACATCAGTCTGCAAGTAATTAATCTATTTAGTGTGTTTACCTTAGTTAATTGGGTCACTGACACAAACAGACTTTTTGATAATATTCTAATTTGGTGAATATGATTAAATATATCTGGTGCAGTTTGGATTTTTTTTTTTTAGAAACTCTAGGACATTATTTAATTCTTCAGAAAAAAATAATAAAGATCAGATAAACTTATTATATAATGTATTGCATTCCATTTTCTAGAATAAATGTCAAAATTTGTAGCCACAATACATGTGACCTCAAATTAATGAAACTTAAATGGCGGATTATTCATCACTCACCAACAACTCAATTTAAAGGACATTTGCTCTGGGATAATAGAACTATTTGAAACTTGGCTGTACGATAGGCAACAAAGACTGACCCTGGGGTTCCACTGAATGTGGAAGGCCACTGTCAACACTGCAGCGTTGCAACATTAACAAATTAAACAGTCTCCCTCCGTGTTTTAGAATCTGATAGTAGACCACTTTTTTCCAGCAGATTGAGAAGTTATGGAATCTCTTGTAAAGACAAGACCACATTCTCCCCTGTAGACTAAACCCTACGTCAGACAACCAAAAATATGTCTGATCAGGTAAGTGTCATATCTGTTTGGTTTTGTTGTTATGGCAGTCTGAGCTCAGCCTGCTGTAACCTAGAATGGGTCATGTGACAAAGTGGCACTCTAAGTAACATGATTATTCAGGAATGGAACCAACGCTCTCACATTATAGTTGAGTTTTTGAGGAGAGCAGCTATACACGCCAAGTGCTGTATATTGACTTGAAAGATAATTTAATAAATCTTAAATTAAGCCATTACTTGGGTCAAAACTTACATGGTGCTGCTTTAAGATGCTATACATTTCATACTACTGTAATGACAGTGGGTGAAGCATTCAAACCACTGAAGTGTTAAAGTTTGCATGAAGCTTCTTAGATAACATTTTTATTACGGTGGTCTTTTGTTGGTACAGATCTGCTGATTGAATTAAATCCAATCAATAGTTTCTCTTAAAGATTACCACAAATCTTTACCTGTAAGAATCTATATTCAGGTGCAACAGTTTTTCCTCAGTCTATCAGCCAAATGAACAAAAGTGTTTAATTTCATATGCTGTTTAATATATCTTCAGTAATGTTTACAACTACAAACCCGATACTCAACCAACACAGAGTTACGGTTTTAAACGTTTTTAAAAAGTTTATTGAAATGATGAGTAATGGATGATGAGGCAGGCAGAACCAGACTTGGCCAGATGCAGGTAGTAACAGGCCAGACCAGTGACGAAGGCCGGAGCTGATCAGAACAGGCGATGTGGAACCACCAGAATGAGCAGAGCGAGTGGCTGGAGCTCATGGGAAAACAGGCAGACTTGTGCAGCATGCAGACACAGGCAACCTTTAGCAGAAGAGCCCTGCTGGTTGAGTACACAGGAACTGGTAGAGGCAAAGCACATCACAAAGGACAAGATGAAAAAAGACAAGACTTTCTGGCAGTGAGTGTATGAGTGAGGCAGGTATTTGTAGACAGGTTAACAGGTGAGATGAGTAGACTGTAATTAGTAGTCTACTCCAACAGGTGGAGCTGATCTAGAGCAGAGTGGTGGTTGGAAGGAGACTGAGGTGATTGCATAATGGTTAACAGGTGAATGCTGATTAAGAAAAGTCCAGCAAACTCCAAAGCAAAACAAACAAAAACCTAAATCATGACATTATCATTATTTTACCTCTTTTTCAACCAGCATGTGTGTAGCTTAGCTTGAAGACAAGTTAAGCCAAGACAAACATAATAAGGTAAAATGAGATATTTTGTCCATACATAAAATATAAAATGTACAAAGTACATAGCCAAATAGATATGTTCTTATATGTAGTATGCACATATCCCCAAGCATGCACATTAAAATGCTAACACATACATTCATATCTAAAAAAGAAAAGAAAAAGGGACATTATAGCACCAAACTACTTGGTGTGAGAAATTAACTGATACTGTTTTGCAGGTATGCCCCCAGGAGGAACACAGACTATGTGTAGAAAAAAAGAAATATTTCAGATACTTCCATTTAGAGTTGTAAGGTTTCTGCACAATGGGAAGTTAAATGTTAGTTCTGATTTCTATTGCACTGATTTAAAAAAGAAAATATTAAAGTCATCAATAAGGGTTGTAAAGTGCAACAGCTGGTAGTACTGTTGACTCATAGCAAGGAGGTCCTGGGGTCTTTCTGTATGGAGTTTTATATTTTATTTACCATACACCGGCTTCCTCCAAGAGTACCAGCTGGTATAGACAATAGATGAATAAATACATTTGTGGAATTGCATGGTTATTGGAACTTTGCTGATTAAAGATTATTGCTTTCAGTTGTGGATTCAAGCATTCTAGTTGTTTTTTGTCGTTAATAAAAATTCCAATTTAGCCTTGATCTTGCTCATAGGACTAAAGAGAATAATGATAGTAAAAAAAAAAAAGGTGATGTAGTCTAGTCTTAATTGGTGGGTCGCTTTGCTAAGCTGATCTAGTCTGGAGGCTGCCAGTCAATGAACTGGTCAATTAATCTTTCCTTTCTCATAATGAGGTGAGGGATTTCCGATGGCTGCTCTTTCACACAAAGACAGACAATGTGCCCAAAGGATCTTCTGTCCCTGCAGCAAGTGACCTGGCAATTAAAAAATGTTCCTCCCTACTTCCCTCACCCCACCAGGTGGCAAATTGGTCTGACCCAACATCATATCAAAAGGACAAACCATGACTTCAAATCAACTTCAGAGGGACAAAAGGAGCAAAGGACATCATCTTCCATGAAATAAGATTGTTGTATTAAGGCGTGTGCTCCCATATCATTTTGCCCTCCTCATTTTGAGTTAAATGAAAAGAGACTAGTTGGATCCACCCTGCTGGGTTTTGCCAAGGTTTACCCTCTCAGAGGAAAACAAAAACATGTTGTAGCCTGACATTAATTTGATGATACACATGTGACAGTAGGATAAGTTAAATGTTAAGGGTTAAATGTGCTTGACCTTGCATTGTAGCAAGCTTTAAATCTATTTATGAACAAAGATGACAACTGGAGAACAAGTCACAGTCTATTGCAAATATAAACCAAGGATCAAAAGCAGGACACTCAACCTTTGCATGGATGCTGTTGTATGGATGTTTTGATGAAAATAAAATAAAACTAATAAATACAATAAACCAATACACCAACAGAGATGCTGAGGTATTGTTCATATACCAATAAATAATTCTTTTTTAACTATATTAATTTCAGAAATTTATTAAAATTACATTACATACAAAGTGATATATCAGAGTTCAAGTCTGTTAATTGTGATATAAACCAATATTCTGTTTCTCTGGAAATTAGCATTTTGCATAAGATAAAAAATATTATTCATTCAGATCTAGGATGTGTTTTGTTCCCTTTATTTTTTTGAGCAGTGTATATAAAGTTAGACGTTTTTTTGGTAAAGTGGGTATAGTAATTGGTACTATATAAATAAACTGAATTGAATGGAGATACTGATTTCATTTTCCCACAGGACTGGACACTTGTCCACATCTTTGCAAGTATCAAGACTTGATTTAATGACCATGGTATGTCTAGGAGAAATATGTGATGTACTGGATAGGCTATGCCTGCATTTTGACTTAATGAGACTAGTGTTTATGCCTTACTTGCTCTATTACAAATTTTAATCAACTGACCGGAGCTATTTTATCATATTCTCTTGGCTCCTCCTTTCCGTTTGGCTCTCTCTCTCTCTGTGTCTCAGCGCTGCTGTCACAGTCAGGGTGGCGAAGGGACATCTGTCCTTCGTCTGCAAGCTTTAGCGAGACAGATACCCAACCCAATTCAGCCACATAGACTGGTTCAATTCAATTCAATTCAATTCAATTTTATTTATATAGCGCCAAATCATGAAACATGTCATCTCAAGGCACTTTACAAAATCAAGTTCAATCATATTATACAGATTGGGTCAGATTATACAGATTGGTCTAAAATGTCCTATATAAGGAAACCAGTTGATTGCATCAAAGTCCCGACAAGCAGCATTCACTCCTGGGGAACCGTAGAGCCACAGGGAGAGTCGTCTGCATTGTACATGGCTTTGCTGCAATCCCTCATACTGAGCAAGCATGAAGCGACAGTGGGAAGAAAAACTCCCCATTAACGGGAAGGAAAACCTCCGGCAGAACCGGGCTCAGTATGAACGGTCATCTGCCTCGACCGACTGGGGTTACAGAAGACAGAGCAGAGACATAACAAGACAGATAAAAAAGCACAGAAGCACACATTGATCTAGTAATCTGTTCTACATTAGATGGTAGTAGCGGGTGAGCCGTCTTCTCTGGATGATGTCACAGTTAACAGAACGCCAGACCAGGTGTACCTACTATGAAGAAAAAGAGAGAGAGCAAAAAGTTAAAAGCTAAAATGACGACAGTCATTTCAATGTAATACAATGCAAAACTGGAGAACAGTAGACTGAAGAACAGTAGAAATCAGAAGAGTGAGAAAATTAGACCCTGATGTCCTCCAGCAGCCTAGGCCTATCACAGCACAACTATAGAGATAGCTCAGGGTAACATGAGCCACTCTAACTATAAACTTTGTCAAAAAGGAAAGTTTTAAGATTAGTCTTAAAAATAGATAGGGTGTCTGCCTCACGGACCAAAACTGGGAGTTGGTTCCACAGGAGAGGAGCCTGATAGCTAAAGGATCTGCCTCCCATTCTACTTTTATAGACTCTAGGAACCACCAGCAGACCTGCAGTCTGAGAGCGAAGTGCTCTGTTAGGAACAAACGGGGTAATCAGAGCTCTGATATATGGTGGAGCTTGATTATTAAGGGCTTTGTACGTTAGAAGGAGAATTTTAAATTCTATTCTTAATTTAACAGGAAGCCAATGAAGGGAAGCTAAAATTGGAGAAATATGATCCCTCTTGTTGATTTTCATCAGAACTCTTGCCGCAGCATTTTGGATCAGCTGAAGACTTCAAACTGCATTTTGTGGACTTCCTGATAGTAAAGAATTACAATAGTCCAGCCTTGAAGTAACAAATGCATGGAATAGTTTGTCAGCATCACCCCTGGACAGAATGTTTCTAATTTTGGCGATATTCCGGAGGTGAAAAAAGGAAACTCTGGAAACCTGTTTAATATGGGATTTAAATGACATGTCTTGGTCAAAAACAACACCAAGATTTTTAACTTTATTACCAGAGGCCAAGTTAATGCCATACAGATTAAGTGATTGATTAAGAACTTTATTTTTTGAAAGACTCTGGCCCAAAGATTACAACTTCTGTCTTGTCAGAATTTAAATGCAGGAAATTTAAAGTCATCCAGCTTTTGATGTCATCAAGACATGACTGCAGTCGAAGTAACTGATTGGATTCATCAGGATTTATGGATAAATATAGCTGAGTGTCATCAGCATAACAGTGGAAATTAATCCCATGCTGTCTGATAATTTTGCCAATCGGAAGCATATATATAGTAAATAGAATTGGTCCAAGGACTGAACCCTGTGGTACTCCACAGGTGACCGTAGAGTTTGAGGAAGATTTATTATTAACATGGACAAACTGGAATCTGTCCGACAGATAAGATTTAAACCAGCCTAATGCTTTTCCCTTAATCCCTACAGTATGCTCAAGTCTTTGTAGGAGAATATTGTGATCAACTGTATCAAATGCAGCACTGAGATCTAACAGGACAAGTATAGACACAAGGCCAATTATCTGAGGCCATGAGAATATCATTGGTGACCTTCACCAGAGCTGTTTCAGTGCTATGATGAGCTCTAAAGCCTGACTGAAACTCCTCAAGTAGGTCATTACTTTGTAAATGTTCACATAGTTGATTAGCAACTACTTTCTCAAGAATTTTAGATAAGAAAAGAAGATTAGATATAGGTCTGTAATTTACTAACTCATCTTGATCAAGAGATGGTTTCTTAAGTAAAGGTTTAATAACAGCTACTTTAAAAGCCTGTGGTACATATCCATTTACCAAGGATAGATTAATCATGTCTAAAATAGGACCACTGATCAGAGGGAATACCTCCTTAAACAACTTGGTTGGGATTGGGTCTAACATACAGGTCGAAGGTTTAGATGAAGCTAAAATTTCAGATAGCTCAGAAAGCTCTACTGCTTTTAAACAGTTCAGACACTGCGCAGGTTCTAAGGATTCCTCCAATGCTGCCTCACTTACTGAGGACGAGGTAATCATGTTTGGGAGGATGCCAATTATTTTATTTTTAATGTAATCAATTTTATTTATGAAGAATCCCATAAAATCATTACTGCTAAGAGCTAAGGGAATGGATGGATCAACAGAGCTGTGGCTCTGGGTAAGTTTGGCAACTGTACTGAAGAGAAATCTAGGATTATTCTTATTCTCCTCAATTAATGATGAAAAATATGCTGCTCTAACTCTGCGAAGGGTCTTGTTATACAACAATAGACTGTCCCTCCAGATTAGGTAGGATTCCTCTTGGTGTGTAGAGCGCCATTTTCTCTCCAATTTCCTAACATTGTGCTTCAAGGAACGCAGCTCTGAATTAAACCAAGGAGCCAGCTTCCTGTGAATAATCACCTTCTTTTTCAAGGGAGCTACATTGTCTAATGCAGAACGCAATGACGAAGTCATACCGTTTTCTATTTGTGAATTGAAAGAAACAACATTGCTGCCATCTACAGGGCATTTCTGCAATACGGAGGATATTAAAAAGGGGACAGACTCTTTAAGTTTTGATACAGCATTATCCGATAAAGATCTACTATAATGGAACCCTCTTTTGGGGGTGGAGAACTCAGTTAGATTAAACTCAAATGTTATTAAAAAATGATCAGATAGGACAGGGTTGTGAGGAAATACTGTTAATTCTTCACAATCAATGCCATATGTCAGCACAAGGTCTAAAGTATGGTTGGATTGTTTATTTAAGAAATTCAAGCAGGACCCGAACTGGGCCTTTAGTTTAGCCCCTCTGTGATTGCTAGCTGGCCAGGTCGTAGGTAGCACTGGGACATAAAGGGAAATATCCCCACGGCCAGTTTGTACCTGAAACCTTCTTTTATCAGTCTATATCAGTTTAGAAATGTCAGCTTCAAAGCCAGAAACCAACAAACTGTGATACAACAATGCAGCTTGAGCTATTAAAAAATAAATTGAAAGCAAGGTGTCATGGTACAATTTTAATCTGCCTGCTTCCCCATGAACTTTGTCCTTTCCACCTTTCATGCAGTTCAGTCTCCACCTCCTCATTAGTTCCACCTGCCCTGCCTAATCAGATCTGTACTCATTCCACCTGCCAACCCCTCTATAAAAGCCTACCTCAGTCAACCATTCCCCGCCGGATCGTCTTCATCCAAACCTTGTCCTGCCCCGTGCTTCCCACGCCTGCTAGCCAGAGCTTCCCACGCCTGCTAGCCAGAGCTTCCCACGCCTACTAGCCAGTGCTCCCATGTCTGCTAGCCAGTGCTTCCTATGTCTGTAAGTCAGAGCTTCTCATGTCTGCTAGTCTGAGCTCCCATGCCTGCTAGCCAGAGCTTAGTGATGGGTCGATGAGATGTCATGAAGCGCTTCGACACATTGCCAAACTGTATTGATACTGTCCCGATACTGTGTCACTGAATACTGACACCTGCTGGACCTTAAAAACCCCTATAAGCAAGCTGGTTGACAGAGTTAACTGACACTGATTTGATGACCAAGTATACACAATACAATTTAAATCATTGTATGTTGCATTGTATCATTTTATATTTTCATTTGAATTAAACATAAACAGCTTGTGAACTGGCTTTTTTATTTATTTTTTTTACAATTTTTTTGCTGCCATGTCCTTTCAATGCCCCCCCCCACACACACACACTCCCCCTTTTGTGTTGAATGAGTGACGTGTGAGAAAACAGCTATATTTCTCCATCACATAACTTTCATATCGCGCATGCATTGACTTTTTCAACAATTCTCTCTTGCGGTTTTCAACAGCAACGGCATTGTTTCTTATGGTTTAATATTGTCCATGGGCCTTCTTTAAAGATTTCTAATTCTACTCGTAGGACATGCGTACTTCCAACCTTATTTCCTGTCATTGCCATGGTGAATCAGGTTATTTGCGTTCCAGTGATCAGGCTTTTTTTCATGCTAATGCTCACGTTCAATGGTTGATCGGGCGCTGTGTTCAGTTACCTGACTGATATAATCTGTTCTAAAATCGGAAATGCTGAGTATGACAAGGGGAGGAAGAACTACTCAGAGTAGCAGCTTTCTACTAAGGGTAGATCAGCCGTTTTTTCTGAAAGACGCACAGCGCAACCCACCCAACCATAAAGGCATCTGCCCAACCCATCCATCAGTGGTGCGCTCCAATCAGCACCTGGCGCTCAGAGCGAGACTGTGGTACACCATCACCTCAGAGTTGCAAAATGGTTAAAAATTAACCATTATTAACCGTTATTTTGTTTACAGTTCAGCTTGGATTTTATTTACTGCGCAGCATAGCTTTGCTGTGCGCGCTGCTGTGCGCGAATGCACACGCGTGCAGCTTAGAGGGAACAGAAACAGTTTGGTGCGTCAGTCAGTTCGAAACAGTTCCTGTATCGGTCACGTGACTTTCCCGTGTCGATGT
The DNA here is from genome assembly GCF_011125445.2 of Fundulus heteroclitus. Classification (NCBI taxonomy): domain Eukaryota; kingdom Metazoa; phylum Chordata; class Actinopteri; order Cyprinodontiformes; family Fundulidae; genus Fundulus; species Fundulus heteroclitus. Next base: position 18,869,390 of record NC_046362.1, read on the forward strand.
ACGTATCGACACAGGTTTTGCTCTATGAGCTCGACACATGCGCCGACGCATCGGTGTTGCCGGACCCATCACTACCAGAGCTTCCTACGTCTGCCTGCCAGAGTTCCCTTCGTCGATGCCTGCCTGCCTGCCTCCAAGTAATCTCTCTGTTGTGCTGCTGGTGCTGCTGCTACTCCAGCTCCTGTAAGTCCTCCAGCTTTCTCACATCCACCTGCTCCCATCCTGCTTAAAAGACTCTGGATCTCAACCTCCCCAACTCAACTCTTTCAATAAACCTCCAGAAACTAAGCTCAGTGTGTGGTTGTGTTCGTGTTCATCAGAACAAATCTTGACACAAGGTAATCTTTAATGCACAGGAGGCACCTATCAATTCTATGAATGCACAGTTCCCACACTGCGTATCAATGTTCCCCCTAATTTTTTGTGTGTCTGAGCATACACACAAACTCCTTAAGCGTTCACTTGACCTCTGGGGGCAACATCCCACGTGCACACTGAGGCTACATTACACCTGTCCAAACCCTGGGATTATAACAAGTTACATGGTTTACTAAACAAATCAAGTTACAGCAATAATTTATTCTCGATTATTTTCGATACAACTGATTTAACCCAATTACATGAAGAAGACTAAAATCTTGGATTTGAAAGAGCTGTATATGCAGGACACGCAGAAAATCTTCCAGAGGCAGCTTTATGTCGTGCTGTCAGGAATGTTACTGTTGCACTCAGCTATAGATGAGCTTAAAGGTGTTCCATAGTCAGAGACCCACAAAATTAATAAAAGAGCTACACAGAATAATAATGTAATAATGTATAGGCAATAATGTATTCTGTATCAAATTTTGGGACTTCTAACCTATATGATTAAGATAAAGTTAATCTGTGTCAACTAATTTTTAGAAGGATGGGGGAACAATGCTGGCAAAAACATGAATGAACATATCGGTCATTGCAATAACTCACACCATCCCATCATGAATTGCAAATGTTGATTATTATGACTTAACCTTACCTGATTAAACTGTATTTTTATACTCCATCATGATTTGCTGCCATGTCCTTTCAATGCCCCCCCGCCCTTTTGTGTTGAATGAGTGAAGTGTGAGAAAACTGCTTTAGTTCTCTGTCAAATAACTTCCATATCACTCTCGCATTGACTTTTTCAACAATTCTTTGCCACCAACTCACTTTTCTGCATCAACAGCAAAGTTTCTTATGGTTTAATATTCTCCATATGCCTTTGTTAAAGATTTCTAATTCAACTCGCGGGAAATACACACTTCCAGGCTTCTTATTTCCTGCCATTGTCATGGTAAATCATGTTATCTACGTTCCATTGAGGAGGGCTTTTTTCATGATCGTGCTCAACTCAGGGTTGTTTGGATGCTGATACTTACCTGATTGATTTTACCTGTTATGAAACCGAAAACGCTGAGTATGACAGAGTGAGGTAGAACTACTCACAGTAGCAGCTTTCTACCCAGGGTAGATCAGACATTTTTTTCTGAAATGGAACCCAGGACAAAGAGACACACCGCAACCTGTACAGCTATAAGGCATCTGCCCCACCCATCAATCAGTGGTGCGCTCCAATCAGCACCTGGCACACACAGAGCGAGACCGTGGCACGCCATCTCTCAGGAGAATTGCAAAATGGTACAAAATAACTTGGTTTATTATGATTTTGTTTAAAGTTCAGCTTGGAGTTTATTTACTATGCAGCATAGATTTGCTGTGCACGCTGAATCCAGATGCAGTGCGCGATTGCACATGCGTGCAGTTTTGAGGGAACATTGCTGCTTATGGATTTATGTTTAAGGAGAGTACATATTTCTATGTATCATAACATCAGCAGTTTTCTCAGATTTAATTTGAGATATATTTTCGGATACAAATTAAGAGTGCTGAAACTGTTTTTAGACAGCTGCATGCTCATTCCGCATTAGAACAGCATGGTTTTGGTGACAAAACTCAGTGCATTGCAATGGCGCCTGTTTGCACATGTTAATGTCTAAAGAGGCAAAATACGAGATGTCCTGTCCAGTGATATATATCAGTGGTTAGCTGTTATCCACTTTCATCCAAATTAGAAGAGTTAAACACTTGAAATATAACTCTGTGTGTTATAGACATGTGAATAGGTCTGCACTTAGTTTACCCAAAAGCCACAGACAATTTTCAGTTTAATGCTAATTGTAAATGCAGTTACAATCTTTAACCCTTTTATTTCCTTGTATAACCTACTTTTACAAAGTTTTAAACTTTTGCAGTGTCTAACATGCTTAATTCTATGGAAGTGTTTGTTGCTTATGACCTTCCTTGAAGGACTCCAGAACAGAAGGTCAGGCAACATACATTAATAAATCTCTAAAATGATTTATCAATGTAATCAAACTACTTGTGATCATAGAGATTAACCACTAACGAAGTGACAAGATTTTTGGTATTTACACTGTCTCCAATGCACTCTCAACCCACATTCTGCGCTTATTCAACAGTAAGATTATTTTGATACATGAGGTACATGAGAAACAAATCTAAACCTTAAATATTTGACATGTGATCATCGTTTATAAGAATTATCCCCCATTCTTTAACTTAAAAAAGTATATATTTTTACGTTTTAGACAGTCTCATTACTAGCTCTGAAAAAGGGCGGTTGTTCTTTTTAATTCACTGCACAGAGTCATATGTCATAATCCTCAGTGATCCATGACTACCAAGTGCTGCCATGCAGAATGGTGTATAAATCAGGAATCAGTCAACTCACTGCTTCAACCTGATAGTTTGACCCTTGATATTTAGATATCAGTCTGTCAGTTTTTAAATAATATCAGTGTATAAAACAAGATATCTGTCCTTAGATATTTTTTAGTAGTGTAAATCGACAGGTAGATGTGCTGCTTACATGATCCAGCCAATATTTGCCCCCTCAGTCAGTGTTAAGTCAGAACTACGTAGATTATGCGTAATGTCCAGCAATTGCCCACAAAATTCCAATTTTCTGCTTTGTTTTTGACTCACCAATTAGGTGCATGGTATTGGGATACAATATCTCTTTCACAAGGATCTTATCATTGGTTCCTTTAGGTCCTTCAAATTGCTTTTTGGGGACTTTATGAATCACGTTTGTTTGGGTTTTAGGATCCATTTAGAATGTGGGAATTTTGTGGTTGGATAATCAAGGGTCTTGTGTTCCCTAACTCATGGTTGCACAGTTCTTTCTCTGTAGAAGGAAGGATTCTATTACTATGAAATTCTGTTGCCAGGCAACATTGGATGGGATACCCAAAAGCATACTTTTAACTGCACGGAAACTGGTGGAGTATTAGTTAAACAGGACATAACATGCAAAATCCACTTTTTCAGTCTTTAAATACCTTTTGTTCTATGCTTGGAGACTCTAGAAGTACTGAAACATTGTATTTAGTCTTCCAAAGTGTTGTTTGGATATCTTTAGATTCCTTATGGGTCATATTTTTCAAGCCGTTCAGATTCCATGTTTGTGTTACGTTTTCTTTGCTGTTTCATCACAGTAGTATTGCAAAGGAAGAAGAAGAACAATAGTGAAGTATAAGAAGTATATATAAAAAAAGAGTATTAAACACACCCGTTTTCCACCAGCAACATAATTTATTCATAACGCTGTTGATTATAAGGTTCTTTTCTAACAGCTTTTCCGCCGTGTTTAGTTGGGTTAATTTTTGTAGTCCAAACTCAAGGATGCCTAAGTTGTCAGTGGACAAGTCTAAATGTTCGGTTGGTGGTATTAACCCACACAAGTCACTCCAATGGCCCCAATTATCAGAACCTTGTCGAAATGACTGGTTAACTTTTATTTTTTGTGAGAATGGACCCTCATCAGTGGGGAAAGTTGTCCTTGTTTGCGCAAAGCACTTCAGAGAGCAATACTTCTTTAATTTTGGCCAGTCATCAGGAGGGATTAGCCCAGAGACTTCATCTGATGGAGCGCTCAGTTCCTTCTGAGTATGGAAACGAAGGACAAAGCGAAGTGGTAAGGTACTGATAACTCTGAAATTTGAACAGACTTTATTTTCAATATCATAGCACTTGCGAGCACAATCATAGTGCCTAGTAGAATTATGATATAAGCAGCATTTTTTTCCCTCTTGCTCTAGGTCAGACTCTGGCTTGAACAGGTAAGGCTGAATAGAAAACTCTTCTGCTTACATGTCTTTAATAAATATGGGAATAAAAAGTTTATATTGCGCTAAATAATAGTATGTCGGCCATTAAACTACAAAAATGGCAAAGTTGTGGAGTAAAATGCCATGAGAGATGATCGAGGGCGGGGATGAAGGGCCACATCAAATGCAATGAAAAGGAAGCAGTCTCAGAGGCTACTGATAATCGGTTACAAGAGGGGTGTCTTGCTTACTGACGAAGAAGTCAGACCAAAGCATTGCAGTTCCACTTTATATAGACCACAACTGAATGATTTGAAAGCGAAAAGGATGAATTTAAAGGCATGATATTTGCCCTTTGTGTCAAATGTTATAAGCAAATACTTAAATGTATTACATATCCTGCTAAAGGCTGTTTTCTAAGTTTAATGCCAGAGTCTGTGTCAACTTTATAAAGCAAAGTTGCACCAGTGTTGTGAAGAAAAGACCCCCCCCCCAAAAAAAAAATAAAAAAACACAAAAAAATAATATGTTCATAACTGTAATAAAAAAATAATTACATATAAAAGAAATTCATAACATTTCAAAAACTCGGTATACATACTGTACTGCGATCTGGCAAAGAACAGAAGATCTAGCTAGAAGTCAGGATGAGCAGATGAGTAGTAGGTGAGTTGATTGCTGTGTGGGAACCTAGCTCTGCACAAGAGGAACATAAGCAGAAGAACTTGTACGACTGGTAAGGGAGTCAGAGGAGGGAAAACAAAACAACCTAAACAAAACATTTTAATTAAAACCTAAACAATGCTAATTTTGATAAAGGTTGGTACAACACCACCCTGTAAAGTGACGTGTTCTGGGTGCAAATTAGAAATCTGGAAAGGCTGTTTGCTAGTTTAAAAGTCTATAGTAGTGATGATTAGAACAACTTAAGATTGGATTCTTTTGGCTTGGCTCCATTTGAAAGAACTCTCACATGGGTGTTCATTTAATATTGCCTGGCGCCATAAACTTTAGCATATTTAGCAATTAGGAATAGTTTGTGCATTGGTAAGTACGTTTTTTTTTTATTCAAAAAGCCAGGCTATTAGACAGGATACATTTAGTACTACGTGTTAAAGCGACAAATGCAAGGACAAAAAGGTTTCTGAGCAGATCGTAGTACTGTGACAATATCCATGTCCATGTTATTCATACCGCTTGCCAGTGGCTGCAATGCCGTGGATATAATGTGTTACAGAAGCTTTAAGATCACAGGGTTTTTGTATGTAAATGTGTGTTTGAGATTGTTAAGAACAGTGTCCATGACATGTCTTATCCCCTTGACAAATTTGCATATCATCACACAAAAAGTGCCACAACCTATTGGACTTTGTTGTTCAATTTGATCTAAGCATTATTGTCGGAGTTATTCCTATGGGTTTTATAAGATTTATGCCCTTTCATTTTCCTTTTTTGCAAATTTGTATTTAGTTATGTTCTGTTTTGATACTGCTCCCTGTGCTTTTTGGTCATAAACATACATTTAACAAGAATCACCTGCTTCTTATCCCAGTGATAACTTATGTGTTTATTACCCTTGTTTGCATTCAGTCTTTGTCAGATCCTGATGTTACCCACTCTGTGCCTCACCCTTGCCCCCCATTGTTTTACCAGTACTTACTTTTTAAATACAGTATTTTTGTCATTGAGATTTTTGTTTTATCATTGCCTACTACTTGCCTGCACTTGGGTCCCACAACCCCATAAAACATGACACAGAAGAAAGCCACACAAAATTAGATGAATGAAAGCAGTGTATGCATCTCAAACAGTAGGTTGTACTTATGTATCATCGGACATTTGTGTTACTATAAATCTTTTAAAAATGCGTTTTCCGTCAACCCAACTTTTTTATACTTAACCTCCCTCTGCTTTTAAGTATACAACCCTCTAGGGAGAAAGATGTTTTTGTAGGTTTACCCCTTAAAGATACAATGAATTTAAGATTTCTCCAGGATACATTGTTTTTTTTTTGAAAGTTAGAGCATTAAAGTAAGGCTATATTGGTGTGATTAAACATAAATATAAATGCATTTCTTAAAAATCTTTCAAGAAAAACATATTCAATAATTTCTAGTCACATTTGACTAAACAATGGTGACATTACTTTTCTGCTAATAATGGTGCAAGAGTTTGATTTATTTATATTTTTCATTATAAACCCCCTGTGACGGGTGATTTAATAGTGAGAGTACCTTAAGTATGGGTCAAGACCAGAGTCAAGTTTTTTTCCTGCAATGTCTTGTGGACTGCAGACTCCACCGAGAGTAATTATTTGTGGAGGGTTTAGGGCCCTGAGGGTGACGGAGCAGGCGGGAGGGGCAGAGGGTGCGCTGAAACGGAAAGCACGCCAGTCCCACTCACATTTGATGCTCAGTGAATCTGAAAGGTCATGTCATGTTTTCTGGCAATTGACTCGATTGGTTTGGATTCTGCAACATAAGGCTAGGACAGTGGAGTGCTACATGTGTGTGTTTGGTTGTGTGGGTGGGTTAGTGTGTTTGTATGTGTGTATTTGTGTTTCTGCACATTTGCTGGGAAATGTGCCCAGGGGATATTTTTTGCATTGACCTTATTACCCTGCACAGTGACGAGCTTGCCACATAACTTGCTCCCTCTGACTTTTTAACTCACAGACACATCCAGGCAGGGATCTTTCAATTGCTATTGCTATTATATCATCAAAACATTTAAAAAATTTTAACTAAATATATAAAACTTAAACATCAGTTTAGAGTTCATGAATTTTATTTCAAACATCATACATTTCAACAGCTACACTGTTGTATTTTTGATTAACTATCTTAGTATGAACATACCAAAAGATTTGCATTTTTTTTTTTTTATTATTAACATTTTGCAGTTTCTCCCGCTATGAACAACCAGATAAAAAGATGGAGTTTGGACATTTTACTAAGATTGAATTTGAACAGAAAGAAATTTGGACATATTGGGCATTCTTTGCCATAATGATTTCTTTGCTAATATACATTCTCTACAGTAATCAATGTATATTAATACGTCCTCTCCCCTGTCAGGTAGGCTGTGCTAGTTTTGAATAAATATGGTTGATATTGAAAATGACTATATAAACTGAAGTGAAGCAACTGCATAGAATTTGTACAACACATAATGTTGTATAACATAATGTGTCAGTTTGAGTATCCAATGGTTTTTGTATTCTGACAGTTATTTTTTTTTTACAAAGGCATGTAAATCATGAATGTGACATTTGATATGTTTTATTTTACTAATTTCAATATACAAAAAAGAGTAGCCCTTTTTTCCATGCCTTATGACATTAGGTCAACTCAAAGAGTTATACAATAATTTATCTAGTGAAGCATAAAGAGCATGGGAATTTCCTGCAACCATACATTGCACATGTTTAAGGTGTTTTAGGGTAAAAAAAATTAAACCTCAATGAAAAGCAAAAGATTTAGTAAAAATTTTGGCAAATGTTAGTGTCAACAAAGGAGTAAGAAATCATTACTCAAAAGCAACATAAAATGTTGAGGTCAAATGTTGCTTTTGATGCATTCTGGGATAAATAACATGGGACATTTTTGAGACATGTCCCATGCTTTCTGACTCTGATCCTTTCATTGATCCAACTTTTCCCCATAATTAATAAATAAGTCAGTCCCAGAACACAGACTATTTGTGTCATTTGCAAACAAAATGAATTACAATATTTAGCAAATGTCATTCTAATTTAGCTAAATCAAGAGATTTAGGTCCCAACACTGAAACCTGTGGAACTTCCCATTTAAAATCTTTGAGCGTTAATAAAAGTTGCAGTAGGTAGCTTTTGTAAAAAAATTATTTTTTAAAACTGTCACTGTATTCTGACAGTAATATATGAGGCAGATAATCTGTGAAAAGAAATCAAACTCCTCTGTCTCCTACCATTGATCCTACTGCAATATGCAGAAATACACCAATCCCAATGTTTTAACATTGTCAGTCTCACTCATGTATGTGCTGCTCACACCTTTACCCACACGGCGCATACCATCGATCAAGCTCAAGATTGGCAGTGGGCTGCAGCTGTGTTGTGAAATGGCGGAGATATAACCTAACGCTACAGGAAAAACTGCTAATTTGTCAAGTGTCACCTGCTCAGAAAACAAAGACAGGTAAACGGAAAAAAAGCACAAATCACAAAAAGCAAGCTAAAGAGAAAGAATTAGATCGGCCTGAAAAACGTCAGAACGGCCTAAGTGTCCTAAAAAGACTTTTAGGACGCTGCAGAGTTAGCCACATTTCTGCTTGGCAAGTAAGAATCTCAGCTTGATTTGCAGAATTTTTAATAACTACACAATTAAGATAGCAACTGTTACAATATTGCTGGTGATAGTGCAAATCTCATTTTACTCTGTAGCTTGTTGCAAAGGCTAACAGTTAGCCCTGATTACTAGCTTGCACTTACGACAGGCTCTGGTGTGGGGGTGGAGCTGTGCAGAAACAAACGTGTTTTAAAATGAATCTCACAGCTGTGCCTCAAAACGAATCTTGCTAGTTTTAAGAATTTATCTCCAGGACAATCCACTTTGGTACAGGCCGAGGTCCACCAAGCTTGCAGGTTTGTAGCACGCCCACAAAAATAATATATGACCTATTCTGGCGATTTAGCACTTGTTTAGGAAGGCTGAAAAAAGTCTGAGAAAAAAAAAAATTCACGACATAATCTATAGTTAAAAAAGAGCAAATGCAGTCACTGTGCAGATTAGGTGCTAAAAGAGCCATTTTGTCTCCACTTTGAGGATAAATCATTGTGCTTATCCTCACATCATCGTTCGCTGATTGGAGACAATGGGCACATTGTTTACTGGCCAGGGGTGGCGCGGTCATGATAGGTGCTTCCTGGAGAATGTGGGTAATGGCCGCTCTACATAGACTGGTCATGGCCACTCATTTTACAGGATAGGGATATGCTGCTGCTCAGAGAGCAGAATTCACAAGGATTACACAGACATGCTTGAATTAAGCAAAATACCAGTTTGGACATGATTTTGATGATTAGAAAATCTTTAAAAGCTCAAAAAGTTGATTTTACATTATATAACCCCTTTAACAAGCATGTTTCACTGTTGTATCTGCATTGATGAAGATCCAGTCACCTTGGTGTGTTGGAAAGTTGAAACTGAAAGTGAAACTGAAGACGTAAACTACTTTCTGATTAAATTGGCAAATTATTTTCCGACCACTTGGGGGAACTCACAGTGCACTGATATTTAATTTCCACATGGTCAATTAATATTAAATACAATTAAATGTTGAAGAATTAAAAATAAAATGATGATGAAAGGTTACTTTTGTTACTTCTGAAATACCAAAAATAATGTACCCTGTGTCTATGCTGCAGGATACAGTGAATTCTACATCATGAATCCCAATAAACATTGGACATGCATAATTCAAATATATAACAGTTTATGTTTTCTTAGTATCTCAGCATACACAGCAAGCTAGGAAGCAGCAACAGTAAGAGCTACTTAATGAAAACAATTGAGCAACTGGTAAATGGAGAGCCTTCATTCTGGTTTGCCTACACAGCTGATTCCTGCAGTCCAACGGATCGGTGGCAGAGGTCCAGACTCACTTAGATCATTTTACCCGGGGCACATGGGGGGCAGCGAGGAGCCACTGACCCTGCACTCGTCAGAAAGGGCTTTACGCCTCGCTGGCTTCCCTGGTGTGACATTTCTCCTGTATTTGTCCGCCCCCTCCCGACGGCTCCCTATGTAACCACCACTGCGGTGCAGAAAAAAGATCATTGTCTATAGAGATATCAATCAAATGAACAACATCTGAGGTCAATCTGCTGTCAGTGCTCCCTCTTTGCTGTCGCAGCTTTCATGTAAAGTGACAATAATGACAGAATGTCAGGAATGTTTCAGGCTGGGGTCTGTTAACTCCAGGCGACACTCTGAAAACTAGTGTTCTTAAACAGAGATATAAAACCTGTCTTCAGCTCATCAGCAGTCACCAGGCAAGAATGCACGCTTTTCGGTTTTCTTAACACGATGCGTGCATGTGTGTCTATATGCATCTGTGGACTCCAGCCGTCCCTATCCCACGCCGACAAACACACCCCCTGCTTAGGGTCATACAGTGGTCATGACATTATTAAAGGATCAATTGTGCCTTAAAACACTGCCTCCTCTCTGTGGGGATATGTACCAGAACAGATGGGGCTTATGCCGAGCGCTGTAATATCTATTTAAAGTGCTTTGGAGACAATGATGTAATGAGACATTTACATTTTGTTCAGCTGGGTTGGGAAAGCTTAGACCACATCATCTGTCATCTTGCTGTGCAAACAGTTTCCTTAAATTTACAGTTTAAGATATAAGCAAGCACCTTGTTTGGTGAAAAAGACTTTATGTCCCAGTAAGTGCATTCAGAATTACACTCTTTCCCTTTTTTCTTAGTTATTGTGTCATAAACTCAAACAGGAGGATGCATATGGTCAAAAGTAATGTATCAGGACTCTCCTCCTATCCATAAGCCACTCTCAGGAAAGCTGCAAAGAAGGGTAGGAAGGTAAAAGCGAGGGCATGCTGTTCTGGGATCAACACGTGTCTGCAAAAGCCTGGAGGTTCCACAACAATCTGTTCCAGTTGGTTCACTCTGGTGCTGTGACCTCAATTTCTCACTGCTGTTGGAGCTCCCTTGCACTCCGGTTTGACACAAGAACAGTGCAGGCAGAGCTCGCACCCGCCCTGACCGAGTAGAGTAAGCCACTCGGATATGAAACGACAATGAAGCTGAGAAGGAAAGTCGAATTAATATCTCTGCTCATCCTTGGATACACAAGCATTTCCAACTCGCGGTGCTGTGAAATGACACTTTCAATTGGGGTCAATTGGACCCGTGCCTCTGGATTTCAGGCAGCTTCTCCTGCCTTGGGGTAATCAAAGGCCAGAAATGTAATTAGAGTAAGTGGAGTTCAGGCAGTGTAAGTGAACATTTGAGGAACACTAGGGGTCAGTGACAGTCCATGTAATAATGGAGTGAAGAGATCCTTAACCGAAATGTCTAGAATTAGCTTTAGGTTGAATCAGTACATAATAAAATGTTGCATCAGACCAAAGGTGGCAGACAATTTAAACAACTATTTGGTCATTCATTGTAATTTTTTGTTGACCTATAATTATTGGTCATACAGATGCAACTGCATGTAAATATCTTTATTCAGAGAAATACGAAATTCATATATATATATATATATATATATATTCTATTATTTAAAGCTTGATAATTGCAGTAATTATGTTTTTACCACAGTTTGTTACAGTTTAAAGATTTAATGGATTTAAATCGAGAATAAATGAAAATAAAAGTGTAAATTTGCTGCAAGAGCCTCCAAATCAGGGAGAACTAATAAATAATTTGGCTAAGTGTTTTTGGATGCAGATCTGTAAAAGATAATGAAATTAATTTATGAAGAGATGAGAGACCATCAAGACTGTTGTGGGTTAAGACGTTTAGCTTCCTAGAGATAGGAAATGTTTTTGTGGTCTGTCCAAACAATTATAGTGTTCAGCTCACTCAAGCCAATGGTGCCACTCATAAAAAAAACAGTATAAAAACAGGTATCTATCTCTCAATCACCAACATCATAATTCTTTTTGGAGGAGATTAGATGACAGGAGGAAATGGGTGAAGCTACGTTGCTGCAGAAACCTCTCCAAGTCCAGTGATGGAAACATCAACCTCCAGTTTGAACAGGTGCATGGGGTCTGGCTGGGTGAGAATGGGAGTTATAGCAAATTTAATTTTAGGTGCGCTGAAAGCTTTCTCGGCTTCAGAGGTCCAAAGAAAGTGTTTCTTGGAGGAAGTGAGGGCGGCAAGGGCGGCAAAGGCGGCAAGGGTGGAAAGCGCAGCTGCGGTTTAACTGTTATTTTGAATAAACTGAGTTCGAAGTTGGCTAACACAAATTGCTGTACATGAACAGAAAAACATTACAGACATAGGAAAAAAACAAAGGAATAAGCTAAGTAAATCCTTGACTAGACTTCTTTCATGCATCAACATACATACAGAAAGTGTCATGGTTCAGTTTTGGCCTGGCTGTCTTCCCCTGTTATTTTTTCAGCACCTCCTCCTCTCACAGAGCTCAGCCTCCACTCCCTCAGCAATCAGTCACACCTCTTAGGCACTAATCAGTCAGTACTCACTCCACCTGCCAGCCTCTCTACATAATCCGCTCTGTCTTCTCTTCCCCACGGGCTCGTCTTCAGTCATTACAAACACCACGCCTCTCAAGTCCTGTTCTCATCAGTCTCCACTCACTCCACGGTTAGGTCTGGACAATGGGTTCGTGAAGCGAATCCACCGGTGCGCTCTTACCGAGATCAGCTGAGACTTAGCCAAGGGGAGTGGTCTACGGGCTCTACGGGCGTTCGGAGCACAGAGGACGAGAAGGCAGGTTGGCGTGCTGGGCGAGAGTGGGTCGGGTCCAGCTGACGGAACTCGGAGGAATCCAGGACCGACTGCCAGCTGTGATCGGAGGGAAGGATCTGGAGCGATCAGGCGACGGGTGCTTGAGCTTCGAAAGCGTTTAGGACGGGATCCAGGGCTTGAGGTAACCTGGGACACAGGGAGAACAAAGTTACCGACAGGTAAGTGAGCTGTCATCTGACAGTGGCCAACTGAGGCTTACACTAGGTTAACACTCTGGCAGGGTTGTGCTGGCAGCCATCCGCTTAAATAGTCCAACCCAGCGCCGCTTAAGGCCGAACACCTGCCACAGCACGCCTCCCTGCTTATCAAGGCCACCTGTGAGGGGAGAAGGAGGAAAAGGATAGCACCCTGATCGGGCATGCCCGCAGAACCCTGACAAGTCCTATCCTCAAAGCATCCACTGTGGTCAAAAGATCCCTGTGTGTGTGGGCGCACATCAAGCTATTTAGTCTTTTCTGGGTCATTATTGATCTCAGATAAGTCTTGATACGACAGAGGGACGAGAAACACCTCTCAGCACTTGCAGTGGACACAGCCTTAAAGCTAGCTAAGCTAACGAAGCAAACGAAGTAGCGGTCATTTTGTTTACATCACATGACACAATCAGCCAATAGGGTAGTTCACGCGTGACGTCAGCGCTACGTCCGGTCCAGGTCCGGCGTGTAGGCACAAACAGTACTGTTCTCGTCTACTACATGACAAAACGGGTGATTTAGAGCGTACTTTTACTTCGTTTATTTTTGGAATCTAAGCAATGCCTACGACTTGTTGCGCTCCCGGTTGCACACAGAGGCATTCCAAATCGTTGGATGTACGTTTCTGTCGTTTACCGAAGGAGGAAATGGATATTTTCAATGAAAAGAGCGCAGGCAGACACTCCCAATGGACTGGGGGAGCCATCATACTACAACAGAATTTGCAGTCTACACTTCATATCCGGTAAATACAACTTAATTCTGCTCTAGTCATTGTTCTACTTGAATAGCGGCGGAGGGGAGGTGGCGATCGCTAGACGGGCCGGAGAAGCGGCTGCTGCTGTAGCAGCCACTTCTGCGGCTGTCTGGAGCAGTTTCTCTGTTTGCGTCCGCCATTGTGTTCGCCTTTTGCCTACCAGTCGCGCATGTGCGAAAAACCCGGATGAAAACAATAGCAGTGAACTACCCTATACATTTTTAGATGGGATGATTTATCCGCGGCCCTACCGGCCCTACCGGTTCCGCGGTCCTTGGCCCTGCATTTCCAAGAACTCTCTATTACTGCATCTCTGGTTTGACAGCAGCCCTGCATCTCCAAGAACTCTGTATTACTGCACCTCTGATTTGACAGCAGCCCTGCATCTCCAAGAACTCTGTATTACTGCACCTCTGGTTTGACAGCAGTCCTGCATCTCCATGTACACTGTATTACTGCACCTCTGGTTTGACAGCAGCCCTGCATCTCCAAGAACTCTCTATTACTGCACCTCTGGTCTGACAGCAGCCCTGCATCTCCAAGAACTCTGTATTACTGCACCTCTGGTCTGACAGCAGCCCTGCATCTCCAAGAACTCTCTATTACTGCACCTCTGGTTTGACAGCAGCCCTGCATCTCCAAGAACTTTCTATTACTGCACCTCTGGTTCAACAGCAGCCCTGCATCTCCAAGAACTCTGTATTACTGCACCTCTGGTTCAACAGCAGCCCTGCATCTCCAAGAACTCTGTATTACTGCACCTCTGGTTCAACTGCAGCCCTGCATCTCCAAGAACTCTCTATTACTGCACCTCTGGTTTGACAGCAGCCCTGCATCTCCAAGAACTCTCTCACTGCACCTCTGGTTCGAAAGTTGTCCTAGCCCCTCCAAGAACTCGTCACAAGATCCAGCTCTGTGTTCTCCAGTCTCTTCCAGACAGCCTGTTCCTGCACCCATCATCTCCAGTCCGGTAACTAACTCTGGTCACCATCATCCACAACTCAGTACTTTTAATAAACTTCAAAAGAACAAGCTCTGTCCAGGTTTACTAAGACAAATCATAACAGACATATTTTTTCTATTAATATTAATAAATAAGCTAAGTGTGTTCTTGGGGATTTTTGATCCAATGTAATTTTGTCCAAAGCAACAACTAGAATAACTTCTTTTGCTTAAACAAAGTAAGCTGACAACTTAATACTACTAAATCCATCCAAATTTTTTATCTATTTTTTTTTTAAAGTTTATCCATTTTTTTGTGAGTACTTTTTTCCACTTTCTGTTATTGACAAAGCAAAACATCTCTGCAGCCATGACATTGTGGTCCAGTAATTATCTAATGGTTTGAGCTATGTCTCTCTTTGATTTATGGTCTTGTATCAGTGGCTGACCTGATTTATAATGATGCCCCCCCCCCCCCACTGCTTGTGAAAATATGAATCTGAATTATGCAGCACCAGTCCAATTATCTCTTTGTTAGGCTGAAACTCCCGCCAACATTGACAGTGTGCATCACAAACAGTGACCGCTGAAGCTTTCACCTAATCATAATAATATGATCCATCATTTTAGATTGGCCCAATCAAACCTCCCCTTTGTGTTTGACTTTATTTGTTCCAGTGCAAAAGCGCTCCTATGTCTCCAGAGTATCTGATCGAAGTTCATCAGATAGTTTTCATGGTTTGCAAAAAATCTAAACTATATCCTAATAGAAGTAGCAGCACCAGGAGAACAACAGGATCATTCCTTCCATTAATCCAGGAGGCCTCCCATTATCAAGTTCAACCCACAGAGTGAAAAACCGGGCACTAAGTGGAGCAAGTTGCTTGGCACAAGGACAAAGTTGACAGAAAACATAAGGCCCCCACACACTGTCTGGACAGCAGGAGGCATAGGTTGAAGAATGGACCCCGCTACAGGCCCATCCACCATACAGATGAGTCGCCCCCTCAAATTAGCACTGAGCACAGAGACTGTCGCTTGTGTCTGATGAAAAGATGCACGGCTGCCACTATTTGTGCCGCTAAGGCATTCATCAAATTAATTACTGGTGGATCCAAACCCCTCTCTGATACCTCTTTATTTTGAGTCCTGTAAATGGGAACTCAGACTAGCGCTGACAGAGAGGCCTAATACACCAGTCTTAGGCTGCACATAATTAATTGAAATCTTTGGTAGTTTGACAAATTGGAATGATAAATCTATCTTCTATGAATAGCTTAAAAAATGCATAATCAGTCAAAACCTTACTGTAGAAGCAAGCTCCTGCTCGCTCTGTCTCACTCACTCTCGCTTTCGCTCTCTGCAGCATTGTGTGATCCATTAGGTAGAGAAAGCATAGCTTGTTGGGAAGACTTTTCCTCCTTTCACCACCTCGATTGATAACTTTGGCTTCTTACTTTAATGGAGCGGTCAAGGTGGAGAGTTCCTTTGTATAGTTCAATAAAACCGGGGAGAACATAAATCAAACCGCAGTGGGCTTCGCTACTGAAAGGAGAAATATACTGTAATATGACAACTAATTTCCGAGTTCAAACTAAATACTTCATAGGTTATCTCGTCCATGTAATTTAAGCAAAATAAACAGAAAATAGTGACTGACTGATTCTTATGGCAATATTGATTTAATTCATCCTCAATAGAAAGCATTTGGCTAAATTAGGCAATAATTAATTTCAGTAATATGATCTACAATAAATTAAACTTTATTTTGAATATAGTTACAGTATATGAGCAACCAAAACAATGTAATGAATTATGTGGGTTAATACACCCACAAACTGAACATTTTCACATATTAACTTGTAGCTTTGGCATCCTTGAACTTGGACCACAAAGTTGTGGCCATAAAAAATGGCAGATTTGCAAAATTGGTTAGCAGTTTTACAGCAAATACAGTGACATTTTTGTTAAAAAAAACATAATAGAGAATAAAGAAAACTGAAAATCTTATGACCTATATGACCTATACAGAATATATTAGTAGATATAAGATATCTATGCAGGACCTAGATAGACTAAATTAACATTTTCTGCACTCCTAGAGATTCCAAGTACACAACAAAATGTATTTAAGGGTTAAAAAAAGTAAATTTTGTTAATGAAATGTCCCCTTTAAATTATCACATCTAGGGAAATTGTTTTCATATTCTGTTATTTCTTTATGAAGCTTTAGCATTATTGATAACTTCCAGCTGCATTCACAATTTGCATACAATGTTGCAAGTGAGAGATTTTGAAGACTCCACGGTTATAAAGGTTGTTTGAAGGAGGGACTTTTGAAGTAACCATAAAAACAAAAAGAAATATGCATGCACAGCACGTGAGTGTGTGTATGTCCATGTACGTCTCCCTGTGGTTCTGCAAAGATTGAGAATACACAGAATGTGAAGGTTGCCGCTGTGAAGGACATATCTTGTCTATGGTAAGTAGTCATCCTTAATAGGTTTGGTTTGCTTGTGAAATATTGGTGTGCCAAGTGGGTATGTGACATTAGCGTTGTCTCCAGGGAAAACTGCAGACTGATCTCAGTTCAGCAAGTACTGAGACAGGATAGGGGGCTAAATAAAGGCTCAGATAGATGAAATTGCACCTCAACCTTACAACCTCAAGACAATCATTTTTCTCCACCGTTTGTGATGGCCATGTTTATCATATGTGCAATATTGTTTTTTTCCTAAACATGGTTTTGTCATTCTTTTACTTACCTATTGATATGCTTTTGTACATTATATTCAGCTTAGTTTACCCGAAGCATTAACAAAAATGTTTTAACTTTTAAAACATTAATTGTTTAAAGGAGGTTTCTTTTAGTAATCAAAGTAAAATTACATTAAAGCAAGCCTCAGATATGTAAAATTAAGTTTTAATATGTTAATATTAAAACATAGCTTTGTCAGATAAGAATATTTATAACTTTTTTACAGTCATAATTAATGGACTTTGGTCACTATTTAATTTATTTTAATTTAATTTATGCCAAATATTTCCAAAACACTTGATGTTAAAGAATCAGAAGGGAAATTAAAAGTTGACAAACCTGTTGTAAAGCAAAATAATAGGTATAACATAGCGTCATAAGAAATAAAACAACTTAACCACTATTACATGCAGTGCTGTGCAAGTTCACTCTTTAATGCAGTAGTAAACCTTCATACAAAGAATTTTGAAGATAACAAGCCAACAAACTCACAAAGACCTTGACAAAAGACATGATTACACTAGTTCAACTGCTTGGACTCCAAAGGAGGGGTGTCTAAAATTGAGATGAATACATTAAATCTGCAGGAAAAGATAATCAAAACAAGGGAAATTATCTATCCATGCAGCAAGATAATTTCACTTGACAAAATTCCGTGATTTAAGATTTTAGGGTAAAGTTAAACACTTGTCTTAAAACATTACACATTAACACTTCTAAAGTCATGTTTTTGAAGGTCTTGATAAGAACCAAATAATTTGCAGTTTGTGAACACATATATTGAATCAGCCTATCACTTGGACACAGCTGAATTAATTAGTTATCTAGCATTAGAGTGGATGAAAGAGAGTTAAAGTGACTTCCATTATGAAATGGCTGTGGGTGGTAGATGGACTTATCAGAGTATTTTAGTAGCTACAAATTAACTGGGATTTTAACACACAATCATCTCTTTGGTTGAAAGAGAAAATACACAGTAAGCAGTGGTTGTGTAGCTGAAAATGCCTTGCAGATGGAAAAACAGCAAAGTGATTTGTAGGAGAAAACAACAGTAGCCCCAATAATCACTTGTTACAGCCAGTGTATTTAGAATACCATAGAGATGAAGCAGATGGGCTGAAGCCATGGAAGACTCTACCTAGTGTCACTTCTAAGCTAGCTAAGAACAAGAAACTCAGAGTACAGTTCACATAAGCTCATCAAAACTGGAAAATAACACACTTGAGCATTCAGATGGTAGACTCAGGATTTGGGTTAAACCATTTTAAAGCGTGGCTCCATCCTGACTAGTTTCAGCAGCTCAGGAGGATGGTGTTGGATCCTGAGGTATTTGATTTTTTGGGTTTCTTATGTTTCATTTATTCCTGTTCAAATTATCTAATTGGAGCTATTTTAGTTCATACACTTCTGGATTAGGTTCTTAGTTTATTATTTGTACATTGTGTTTTATTTCTGTTGGATTCCTTCAATACATTTTCCCTTCAGTACCTGTTCCTTACACTCCTCCCCAAAGCTAATTAATTTCAGCTGTTCTTCATCCCCACCTGATTACTCACACCTGAAGCCCATGTCATTCACTGCACCTACTCTCAGTACAGCTTACTGGTGTCCTTAGATCTTTCCTGGTTTCTACCGTTGACTTCATGTTCTCTGATGCTCTGTTGCTCTGTCTGACCTTTTCATAATTATTTCCCATGATTTGTTTACATGAAATATTTGAAGAAAGTTTGATATCTCAATTAATCTTTGCTACAAAATGGTGGCATAGAATAAAGTGTTCCAAGGACATTGTTTAATATTTTTTAATCTTGCTAGAGTGATCCAAGTTAATGTTCCCCATTTTAGCTGAGATGTAAAGTGCTATTCCATGGATGTTTTAGAACTGTCCTTGAGTGTCTTTTAAAACTATTTAGTACTTTTGCCCACTTTCACATTTAGAACTTGAAAAATTCCGCTTCTTGAAAAATCCTCCTCTATGCCAGTTCTTATATTTATGTTTAAGACGTAGTTCTTCACCTCAACCAAAATGATTATTATTAGCATATTTCATTGCACTGCTTTAGCTACAATGCAAGGTCTGCATTAGCAAAACACGGATCTCTATATCAACTTTAATTTTACTATATGTGAAGTTCCTGTTGTTTTTTCACCCAAATCATGCATGTCATTCGATATAAAACAATTTGTAACCATCAATGTTACTTAATAATAAAGGGTACAGGAAGCTGAGGGTTCCTGTTGTTTTAAAAAGTCATCTTTGATTGAAATCCTTGCCATGGAGCGTGACATGAGCATTTCCTCTTCGTTCTGCTATTATCAGCCAAGCTTGTGGTGAACAGCCTAATCCCTCTTCATCAAAGAGGTGTGGGCAGCAGTCAGTGAGATGTGACCATCAATTAATCACCCACTATCCCCCAGACCAAGCTCAGCCCTTGCAGAGATGTGAGGCCTCAGTGGTTTTAAACATTCTCACTGGGAGATCTGCAGTCGATGGAAGACTGCCACAAACTGGCTTTGTCAGGGGGCTTCTGCCGGCGACGAAGCTGTCCCCACTTGTGAGTCAGACTGCTCTGAGGTCAGTGTGACAGAGTACAATAAGATTAACCTTTGAACTACGTCTTAACTACTTCCCCTTTAAAGTCTAGCTTTACTAGCCCAACTTTCTTTTTAATTGAAATGAATGCCCTATTACTTCTCTTACAATGACAATATTCCACTCTGAAAGCTAAGAACATCAACTAGATCATTTAGTCAATTTCACTCTCTTGGTTTCACATTTCTGCTGCTAAGCTGCTTTTCCAGCAGCCCATTGTCTTCTGAATATTGGATAAACCATTTTCCCCAAAGGCTTAATGCCCAATCCCATCTCACTGCTTCAGCTGCCAAATTTCCTTTATACATGCGAGATAAAGTAGAAATGTGCATATATCATTCATTAAACACAGGTGAATGCTATTACAAAGCACATACACATGCAGCCTTGCGCTTAAAACTTCAGATGTTCCATACTTTTTCACCAACTAGCCATATAAAATTCCATGTAAATTTAAGCATATCTGAACCAGTAACTTAGAGCACTGCAGAACATACGGGGTGCTGAGTTCATAAATGAGTAAAAATCTCCAAATGAGTTTGCTGACCCCCTAAACTCCATGAAATTAATATAAGCAGACATCCTGCTCGCTGCAGGCTACTGCAGAGCTGAGGAAGATTAGTTAAGTTCTCCAAGTTCCATAAATATTTTATAAGCATACTTTCAAGGCACATTGTAGGGGTTTATTGGTGATGACAGGGATTGATATGGAAACAAACAAACCTTTGCTCCCTTCACTTAACCCCTATTACCAATACAGAAATACAGCTATCAAAACATGAACCAGACACTAGGTGTTTCACCAAAAGATAATACTTAAAGAATTTTGGCAAATTTTGGCAGATTACTGGTCTTCATAATTTCAATGGTTATATGGCTTTAAAGCCTCAAAAATAAGCCAAACTCTGTAGAAGTCTGATCATTGTTTTAAATTATATTTAGTTCAATATACTAGTCTTCTTGAAAAGTTATCTTTTTTTCAGTAACACAGTTCACTAAGTGAAACATATTATGCAGATTAATTACACACATAGATATTTTCAAGGCTTTATTTATGTTAATTATGATGATTTTCTGTTCACAGCTAATGAAAACATTATGTTTGAGACTATAATGTTACAAAGAACAAAATAGAATTTGTCATTTTTTCACACAATGAAAAACATTACACACACATATGTATATACAAAATCATATGCTAAATTATACATCACAGCAATAGATAAATTATTTAATATAGAAATGTATAATCGGTATACTGGCACTACTAAGCTTTTGGCAGTTAAATCAGCTACTTATTCAAATATTGAGGGGTTTTACGGTAAGACATTACTCCTTAGGTTGGGTACTGGTGAATAAGAATAATAATTCCTTTATTGAGGAAATTCGGGTGTGACAGTGGCAAACACACGGACAGTTACACACAATTGTCAGCAATGAGAAAAAAAGAAGAAAAAATAGCAAGCTGGTCTTATCTAAAGTTAGCTCTAAAGACACACCAAGAGTAGACGATAAGAGTAATTACATACAACACAATAACAGAATATACAATATTTACATGACGTACGATAATACAATATGCAATGTTCATAGTAGTGTAGCAGCATCCCTAGCTAAGGCGTGTGCAAATTCCCTTGACATTGTTGTAAACAAACCTGTGCAATGATTAGCATGATGTTAACAGTTATCTTAGCATCTGGGAGCAGTGTAAACAATTAATGGTTGGATCAGAACCTGCGCAACGATTAGCATGGTGTAAACAATTATTATGCTTGTTGGGAGCAGCCAACAGGACTGCAGCCTGGAGGAACGACCTGTGGAAACACTCCTTAGAGCATCTGTTAAAGACAGCTCTGTTAAAGGTATCTAATGATATGTTCATGGCTGCAAACTCTGGTCAGTGCACTGTATTAGTTCTATTGGATCTGTCTGCAGCTTTTTACATGGTCAACCATAAAATTCTGTTACATCGACTACAAAATGAAAAAGGATTTTCTGGTACTGTTCTTAAGTGGTTTTCTTCCTATATGAACAACAGAAAATTTTCCATGTTTGTGAATAATATTATGTCTGAAGTCATCCCTCTCTTGCATGGTGTTCCTTATGGCTTGGTCTTAGGCCCACTTTTGTGTTTTTTTGTACATCAGCCCCCTTGGGAAGATTATTAGCAGCTTTAAAAATGTGTCTTACCATTTATATGCCGAAGTAAATTCAGTTGTACTGCTCCTTTAATGACTCATAGTTAAACAAGTTAGATGTTCTATTAAATTGTATTGCTTGTATTTGTCAGCTTCAAGTAAGGCCTCTGCTAGCTGCTGGATTTTCCTGCCACCTCTGAGCTTCAATGGGCTTCTGCTAACTACTGGGTTTCCTGCCTTCATCTGTGCCTCGAGTAAAGCCTCTGCCAGCTGCTGTGTTTCCTGCCTCCTCTGTGCCTCTAGTCACGCCTCTGTTAGCTGCTGGATTTTCTGCCACTCCCATGCTCCAAGTTTGCTCGCTGCTTCTTTGCCTGGATCTCCTGCTGCCCCTGTACTCCAGGAGCCCTGCTCTCCCTAGAACTGTCTCGCTCTCCTTCTCTGAATCAACAGCAGCCCTGCAACTCAAGAACTCTCTCCAGTCCTCCAGCTCCTGCTCTGATCTACACCCCAGTTCTAGTCCAGTCCTGCCTCTCTGGTTTCTTCATCCACTACTCATTTTTCTTTCAATAAACTTTCTGTAATTAGCTCTGTGTGTGTGTGTGTGTGGTGTGCATTCTGTGTTAATCAAAGAAAAATCCTGACAGTATTAAGGCAGATGCACACAACACAGACAAAATTGCAAAAGGATTGAAAGACATAAGAGGTGGATTAGGAAAAAAAACACTAGGAACATTATTATTATTATTATTATTAGTAGTAGTAGTATTAGTATTATTTAATTGTAATAATAAAATAAAAATCACAAAACCCGAAAGGTCAACAGTTTCATGATACATCAACCTTAGGGACTGGCTAATATACAGCAGGTAAAAAAAAAGGCCATATTTTGGCTGCAGTGCTTGCTGTTCTCTTATGAAGAAAAGATCAACTAATGCACTAAATTCAATAGATTGGTTGAAAATATCCAGTATAAAATACAGAGATTTCCAGGGCATGAAGTATACAGTTAAGTTGACAGTTACCATGAGAAGCGATCGTGATCCAGCTGAAGCTCCAGGACTCCCCACACTGGAAGCATCTCTGGAGGATCTAGTAGTCCCGCAAGGATGCTGCCCATTGTTTGGATTTCCCCATTAAATACAGCACAGTGACTCGCTTGGTAAAATCTTGGTCCACCTTGTAGAGTTAAAGAGACAAGCATATAGAAGTTCCTCCTATTTGATTATGTGTCACCATTTGTGCATGCAAAATGCAAAGTGGTCAACACCATGCAATTCACATGAAAATTTCACAGGAACTGCATTCGGTGTTCCAGAACAAGACAGTAAGACCAACAAAAACAATCATCTGACTTCATGCTGTTACATTCCTTCCTCCTGAAAGAGCATAGAGCCATAGTGGACAGTCATCTGCATAGTCGATGGCTTTGTAGCAATCTCTCATACTAAGTATGCATGAAGTAACAGTAGAGAGGAAAACTCCCCTTTGACAGGAAGGACAAAACTCCAGCAGAACCAGGCTCAATGTGAACGGTCATCTGCCTCGACTGAATAAGGGTTAGAGAAGACAGAGCAGAGACACAAAAAAGCAGAAGACTAAGCCTATAACAGCACAACTATAGAGATAGCTCAGGGTAACCTAAGCTACTCTAACTAAAGGTTTTGTCAAAAAGAAAAGTTTTAAGCCTAGTCTTAAAAGTAGACAGGAACCAAAACTGGGAGTTGGTTCCACAGGAGAGGAGCCTGAAAACTAAAAGATCTGCCTCCCATTCTACTTTTAGAGACTCTAGGAACCACCAGCAGACCTGCTGTCTCATAGTGAAGTGCTCTGTTAGGAACATATGGAGCAATCAGATCTCTGATATATGAGAAATATGATCTGTCTTGTTGATTTTCATTAGAACTCTTGCTGCAGTATTCTGGATCAGCTTAAGGCTTCAAACTGCATTTTGTGGACTTCCTGATAGTAAAGAATTACAATAGTCCAGCCTTGAAGTAACAAATGCATGGACTAGTCTTTCATCATCACTCCTAGACAGAATATTTCTAATTTTGGCGATATTCCGGAGGAGAAAAAGGGAAACCCTGGAAACCTGTTTAATATGGGATTTAAACGACATGTCCTGCTCAAAAACAAGACCACCTAAAAAGACACCTTTAGTTATTCACATTGCTGTCTTTTTTAGTTATTTCTATCTAAAATAATGATTTATTGCTTATTGCTCATTTAAATAGAACCTCTCTGACAAAATAATTTGGTTCAATTATATTTCATTCGTATAGCGCCATTTCACAACACAGGCATCAAGGCAATCATACAGACAGATTGGCCAAAAAGTTTTATATCAAAGGAAACCAGCAGATTGCATTGGGTCATTGACTTGCAGGATTCCCTCCTGAAAGAGCATGTAGTCACACAGCTGCCTGCATTGTCGTTAACTTTGCAGCCTAATAGCAAGCATGCATTTAGCAGCAAACAAGTAGATTTCAAAATCTTAGGAAGACACCATACCTCAATCTTAAGAAATTAAAGAAAAGATGAGAAACAAATATATCTGTCTACCTGTAAATAGTTACTAAGCCACTTCTATATGGGGACTACATAGAACCAAATCAGACAGTCATCCGAAAACAGATAAAACAATAGTGAACCTTCCCAGGACTGGTTAGCCCCAATTTTGTCCGAGTGAAGAGACAACTCAATCAAGGAGACTGCCAAAGAACCCAGAACATTTGATGCACTGCAGACATCACTTGGCTCAATTAAGGTCAGCATTCATGATTCAGCAATAAGAAAGAACAAAGGAAAAATAGCAACCATGGGAGAGTTCAAAGACAAAAAAGAAAAAAAGCCCCATCTCAAATTGACCCCAAATTAGCTTGATACCCAAGACATTGGCGAACATATAATGTGGACTGATCAGATAAAAGGGAAACTCTTTGCAAAAAGTGCATCCTGTCATGTCTGGTATAAACCAAATGCAGATATAAAAATATATCTCTTCATCAATGTGATGTTTTGAGGCTACCTTGCTACTATATTTGATGGAACAATGAATTCTGCCATCAAGCAGAATGTCCTGAAGGACAATGACAGGCCCAATCAGTTTGTGTTCAAGTGCACTAGGATTATGCAGCATAAGAATAATGGGAAGGACACCAGTGGAGCTTTTGGAGTGACCCAGTCTGGACTTAAAACTGATTGAGAAACAGTGATGGGGCCTTTCATGCTTGAAAAACCCTCCTCTACGCTAGTTCTTATATTTATGTTTAAGACGTAGTTCTTGACCTCAACCAAAATTATTATTATTAGCACATTTCATTGCACTACTGTAGCTACAATGCAAGGTCTGCATTAGCAAAACATGGATTTCTACATCAACTTTCTGTTGTTTTTTTTTACCCAAATCATGCATGTCATTCAATATAAAACAATTTGTAACCATCAATGTTACTTAATAATAAAATTCTACAAGGAAGAGTTGGCCAAACATCCCCCACAGCAATGGGAAAGTACACATCAGTAATTGCTGTTGTAGCCTATTGCTGTTTTACATAAGGGCATGTTGGTTTGCAGAGCTTTCTACCAGTAATAGAAACTAAAAACAGCTTTGTGTATTTACGCAGGTTGTCTATCTCTGGTATTAAAGTTTCGACTCGATTGTCTGAGACATTTAAGAAGGACAATACAGCAATGCTAGAAGATACATATTAAAAAGGAACATACTTTTCCAGTGCAAAGTATAATCTTAAATTTAATACATTTATATTTTAGAGATTAAAAAGTATTTTTGGTATTGCTATTGGTATGTCAGGTACTATGTCAGGAATAGAATTTCCTATAGCATAGTATAGTATACAATAAGAATTTTCATTGTTTCTTTGTAACTTTTCAATAAAAGTTCAACCTTATAATTTGCGCTTAACCTTTTACTTGAAGATTTATATGAAGCTCCTATAATTACCACTGTTTGTCTCAGAGGAAATATACTAGAGGTTTCTGCTAAACATAGTGGAGCCTCCACCACCACTATGAATCTAATTGCTGTTGTATTAAATCTCTTGTGTCCCAGAGTGTTCCTCTCTGCAGTTGCTGGGATGCTAATCTGAGCATCCCTCTGGAAGTTAAAAGAGAAACTATGCTATTTAAAGGTGATCAAGCACTGTTATGTTGACAGAGTATCTTGGAGGTCATTTCCTGTACCCAGGTTAAGCAGCATGTTTTTTGAGGACAATAAGCCAGTAAAATGAATGTATTTAATGAGACTGAAGCTGATACTCCCTTAAGGATTTTGGTGTTCATAACCCCAATCCTGAAGAAATTACTTTTCCAAGCATCAGAAAGATTGGCAAATCTATTTATCTTCACTTTTTTGAGTGCTGATGTTTTTCAACCATTGCTTTGAGGAGACTTTTAAATGGTCCAGCCTCATCTTATCTATGTGATCTTCTCCACATCGACACACCTTAGAATTAGCACTCCGGTCAACCAGCCAGTTTCTTCTCAATGTCCTTAGATCAAAGCTATAACGCAGAGATGACTGAGCTTTCAGTGTTACTGCCCCATGAATTACCTTAACCTTACTCAGAGCATAGAATCATTCTCTTTGCCCAGTCCTTTGACTATGATACACAAAATCTTTTTTATAAATCTTAATTTTTCTGTGTTTCATTCATCTCGATTCCAGTTGTATTCTGTTTATTAGTTTGATTGTTGGCGTAACTGTGAAGTATTTTGATCAACTCTTGTTTTTTAGTGTGCTATATAAACAATTTTGATATTGACAGCATGACATGTATATGAAATAAAAAAAAATTTAGTGAGATTTTTTACATTGCTGATAACCAGTTCTTAAAGTGCAGTTGATTAGTAACTCTTGGCTTTTCTAGGGATGCAGTTAAGCTGTTATGGATTTATGTATTTGGATGTAATGAATATTGTTATACATTTTCATTCTGGATCAACAAATATGAAAGTAAAATGTAGTGAGCAGGATTATTATCATTTTACATGACTCAAAGGACAATTAAGTCATAAATCGTTGCCAAACCAAGAAACAAAAATTGGATACTTTGGTTAGATCTATAGGTTAGTGTCCAATTTATCAGTAAAATATATTAATCCTTACACAATGGAAGGGTATGTTGGGTGAGGGTGGAGTTTGGGTGTGTAGGGTGTTCTGGTCTTGGAGTTTACTTTAAAGCTAGCTTCACACTGACTATGTTCCATATGCAGTCTGTCATCCATTACACATTGTGCCATGTGGCAAACCAAACACCTAAATGCGCAAAATCAGCTTATCTCCTGCCAACCTGGGTTTAGGAAAAGAGACACTTCCAATTGTACTCAAAAAAACAACTAACTTCACCCTAGTCTTTGTGCAGTCACATACCACAGAGGTGCTCAAAAGCCAATGTTGGGGAAAAGGGAAAAGGACGCTCTACCCACGTTCACTGCCACCTAAAATTAATCTCCACGAGTCTCATATGAAGAACTCGCTGAAAAACCTCAATAGGGGAGGACTCCCACCCAAACACAAAGCCAGATCAAGCCCTCATTGAGTTACAAAACCAGATCCAATTCCTAAAAGCTAACCAGACGAAAGGGAACACATGCTCACTGCTCTCTTCTTCTAAAATGGCCAAACCAAGTGCACTCAAACAAATATTTTGGTAAACCGCATCAAAATAAGCAAACTCACCAAAACTACTAAAACACAACTCATTAATTTAAAACCTAAAAAGAGCAAACAGAACGTTCTCACAAACCATCAACAAAATGTTACTCCAAACTAAACTACAACTGATGTCAACTTATATTTAACAAGCTCACACTTTTTACAGGCCGGCTCATAGCCCATCACTAAGACGAGGGGAGATGTGGTTAAAGACGCAGTGATTTATTCTAAACAACATAAACTTACAAACAAATAAAATAACCCAGATGAAATGCAGGTATGTAAACATCTGTGCAGGGTATGAATGAGTGAATATTTGTCAGTAAATATGACAGAGTTTTCAACAAAGGACCAAACTGAAACAAAAAGAAAAACGGAGAACAGAGAGAGAAAGGTTAGTGGAACACTACTTAACTAGTGAACCCAGGTGGCTCCATTTAACTAAGGCCCACCTCTGCCTGCAGGGATGGTTCCTTCTGCAGGACAGAGGAGGCTGTGACACTGTATAAATGATAAATTATTGCTTATTGCTCCTTTAAAGTTAAATTATCCAACTATGAACCTTAACCTTAATTTCTGCCAAATTGATTTGCTCAGTGATGAAGGAAATACTGAAGATACCATCTGACTGAATTATATCTCTATTTAATTGCTACTTTTTCGTGCAAGCCAGTCAGTTTGAAAACAATGTTCTGGACAACACAGTCAACAATGTTCAGCAGCTAACCTCTAACACCCGGTTAGCTGACAGCTGGAGAGGAGAGATTACTGTCAGCACAGCAGGAATGGACTTCTCCGAAACAGACAGAACACTTTTGGATTTAAGCGATATTTGAGTATTATACAAATGCATTCTCACCTAAAATATTGGAGTTTATTTTGTGTCAGAGAAAGTGTAATATTTGAAATTTTAAACACATTTTTAGCCGCTATCTTCCGCCGAAGGGCTTCTGTTTGTCCTATCCCAGACCAGGACCTTTTATCCAGGAAAGTGTAGACCCAGGAAAGTTAATTTACTCAGGGAAAATTGTATTGAAAAGTGTGGAGGGCTTTTAAAATCCCAGGTAATAGCTGCAAGTTCCTGCAATGAAAACAGGGCTTATGTTCTTTATTTTTGTCACCACCGTAATGACTTTATTAAAGGGACATTTAAGTACCTTGTTCCTCCATGTGGCTGTTACTGACCTTGCATATGCTCACTCATCATTCAACATGTCTTCATCTATATTGGCAGCTGTTATCAGTAAAAATAAAAGTGGCTCTGCACCAGATAATACCACTGCTGATTGACAGCATGTTAGATGAGCTTATGCTCATTGTACATTTCTCCCACATATCCAAAATTAAAATGTAATATGTTGGAAACCTCTACAAGGAATCTCAAATAGAAAAAAATGTAACCTGGTCCCACAATATCAATATGAACCATGTTACACATCTTTGTATCTAAAAACTAGATGGGCTTGGTTTTTATGTTTCAGTAAAAACATATACTATTGATTGCAAAATACTGTTACATGTTTGTAGCTGCAACTTCACAACTTCCTTTCGTGAACCTGCATTGAAGATAATAAACCATGATATTCCGTTAGGTGAGCTAACTGCACAAACCATAACCCGTGGGCCGCTTCACATTAACAACACGTCATGTTATTCACAGACGGAGAGCAGATAACTCTCTGTCATCTGTGGAGTTAAGCAGGTGACTAAATCGCATGCCCTCGGTTGCTAATAAGACTGTCACACTGTGATGAGCTCCATGTGACTAAATCATCTTAATGCCAATGTCACGTTTTCCTTACAGCGTCTCCAATAGCAGCCTGAAAGAGACTCATAACATTACATTTATGAGCAATATTTATTTATATATGAATGAGGAATGCAGTCAAATGCAAATTTATGATTCTTGTTCCAAAAATAACCTAGTCCTTCACATGGCCAATAAAATAAAGGATAATTAAATGTACTGTGTCACACAAATGACCTCATAACAGCAATGTTGATGCACGGTTAGACTTTAATATAGAAGAGCTTTCTACCTTTAAATCAATATTGTGACCCCATAATATGGTTGATACATCAGAGCCTTGCTTTAAATTCTCACCTGTAGGACAATTTAGACTTTTCTCTTCCATTGTGCATTTATTTTAATGTAAATATTTCTAAGTTTTTTTCCCATTTATACTGACTGTATTTCACCTAATGTCATATTATGACAGTCATTATCATTACATAAAAAATAAAACCAACTGCTTACACATTTTTGTTCCTTCTATGGAAGTGAATCTGCTCATCAACACTGGAATAAAGTCAGTTTATTTTGTTGTGCTTTAAAGAAACACAATGTGAAATACTTTTCCTGAATAAATGTTTATGACAGTATTATTTTAACTCAGCAAAGACATTTTTGTTACTCTTTTTCTGGAGTTTCAACTCTGCAGATTTATGTAAAAAATAGTGTTTGCCTCCTTATTTGTCCAATTTTGCTATTTTTGTCACACTTGATGTTTCAGGTCCAAAACCTTTTAATCTCAGACAATAGAAGACAAGATCAGCTGACCAAATACAAAATGCAGTGCTCAGATGAACATTTCAGGTTCATTTCTTAAGGAAAAAAAAACTTTCCAAACCAACTTGTCCCTTTGGCACTTCAGCAAAACAGTCCCAAAAAGGAACACATTATGAGTTAAGATATAACAATTAAAAAACAAAGACACAAATCCATTGGTTACACAGGGGTTATAAAGCCATTTTCAGACTTTGAGACTCCAAAAAATGGAAAAGACACAGCATAGTGGTGAACCTTCCCAGGAGTCTCCAGCTTAACAAAATCACTCCTGGAGTGTATCAGTGAATTATATAGATGGCTATGAAAGAAGCCTGAACAACACCTAAAGCATTGTTGGGTTCTAGTAAACAACACTGCGATTCATCCAGAAGCTTACAAAAGAACCAAGGACAACCCAGTCAAGGTCAGTGTTCATGTATTAACAACAGGAAATAGATTTGCCGTCTAAAGCTTTTGGAAAAATATTCAGTGGACTAATGGGACAAAAACAGAACTTTTAGGTAGGGGGAAATCCTGTTACATGTTGTGTTAAATGAACACAGCATGTCAAAAATTAACATCATATGCACAGTGAAATATAGTGGTGGCAGTGTGATGACCTGCAAATGCGATGCTGCGGAAAAATCTAGATCATTTCCTTTGATTAATTCTTCTCTGTGCTAGGAAGACTTGAAGGAGGATGATGTCTGGCCATCCATTTGTGATCTTAAGCTCAACTCACTTTTGTTTAGCGTTGGTACAATATTTAAAGCAAACCAGCACGTCTGAATCGCTTTTTGAGTGGCCTAGTCAAAGTCCAGATTTAAACCAGGTTTAGATGCAGTGGGGATGACATGACCTTAAACAGACTCTTCATACTTGATAGACCCTCCTATATGGATGAATTAAAACTATTGTGCAAAGAAGAGTGGTTCAAAATGTCTCCACAGTGAAAAACATTCATTGTCATTATCTCAAATGCTTGACGACAGCTTTTGAAGCACATGGTGACACAACCAGTTTTTTAGGTTTGTGGGGCAATTGCTCCACAGGAAAATCCTGGTAGCATCTTTCCCTTTCAGGAAACTACATCATTATTTACAAGATGCTTTTAAAAAGGATGTTTTTATTTTTGCATTTCAATATATGTCTAAAAATGTTTGACGATTTGAAACATTTAAATTGGGCAGAAAAGCAAAGTCAGAGTAAATAATTTTCAGAGCAATGTACATTAATGCCCCACTATTTATTCTTACCTTTTAGAAATGAAAAAAAAAGGTAATATATGTTGTTTAGAGAGATCTTCCAAAAAAATATCTCTACGTTTAAAATCGTCTGTGGTCAGTTTTTCCCCCAGTCTTCAGACCCGTAGAACTCTGCAGTAAAATTATATAGTGCATGTTAGGATGAGATTATTAGGCATGAGTGAAAAGGAGAGGTCAGCACCAGGGCACTGTATGCAATAATCTCAGTTACATGCATCATAAGCAAGGGAAATGTGTGGGTGAGTAGCACACTTAAGGTGTGTTCTTTTTGTGTTAAAAAGTGTGTGTTTATATCTGCAGATGTCTATGTCTGAGAATGTAAGAGTTAGAAAAGGGGAGAGGCACTCACACACACACACTGGATGCTGAAATCTCCCCTGTGGGCTAATAGATGCGAGATGACATGCTCTCCGCTTCCATGCTGAATGTTCACTGAACTTTCTGGCAAAAGAGGCTGCTACTAAAGAGAGTTCAACCAGAGGTTAATATAAACAAACAGCAGAAAATGGAGTGCAAGGGATTTTTAAATACACAGATGACAGACAAATGCTTCATTGCTATTAGCCCCTGGCCCCTATATATGTCCCTTGCCAAAAATATAGTGTCACCCTATTGTTGTCACGCTGACCCCTTTGATGAAGCCTTCACTTTTCAAGTTAGCTGATGCTGATAATCATCTATAAAATGACAAAATCATGCTTATTAAAAGTATCAAACATAGGTTTTTAACTGCAATATTTTCTCATATTATTTGTTTGTGATATTTGCCAAAGTATTAATTACACAACCAGAGTGGAATTAGTATGTAAGTTAATTTCACAGAAAAAGTAATATATATTAATATCATCATTATTATATACTTTCGAGACAATTGTTTTCAAGCATAACCTGACATTATTGTGCATATTGAAAAAGGAAAGTACTGTAAAGCCAGAGGCTGTTTCATTGTATGCTGCCCTCCAGTGGTTGTTGTCGTGAACTGCTTAGTGGAGTCATCTGGCTTTGTAGTGAGAGCATGCAACCGCTCACTGTCGTCTCTGGTACTGTTTCAAGAACCACACTGTTTGTTTTCAGATTACATCTTAATGACACCTTCAACTTACAGTTTCTTCATTTCACAAGTAATTCCAGGTTAATTTTATTTATAAAGAAAAATAATCAACAAGCTTAGATCTGGTTTCCGTGTCAATCCTTCAAGATAAAGTTGTAAAAACAAGACTTGCATTGCAAAGAAATGGTTAAGTGAATAGTGGAACTTGTCCCCGCAGGGACAGTGAAATTTATCACTGCCAGCACTAATGTGCAAGTTTTGAGATGTTAACCGTGATTGTCATCTAATTAAATTGTGGTTCGTCACAAGAGATGCTTTTAATGGCGAGATAAGCACTGGGAGCCCACTGAAGCATTCCCAGGATCAATAAAGATGTTACAGTGTGGAGTATGAATTGTCTTAGGGGTTACATGGGCCAGTTGAATTAATTAATACACCAGTTTAATATCCTCCTCTCAAACTTTGTGGTCAAGCATTTGGTGGGTTATGGGATATGTCCAACCCCCAGAAAATTTGTATCTGTGGTTGGGTAGTTTTATAAATAGCCATCAGAAGATGTGTGCACCAGGCATTAAATCTAATGTCCTCTTACCCAAATGTAGAAAGAATCTAACTGATTAATTTACTACAGATATTTTAAAAGCTATTTACTCCGATACAAATATTCACTCTTCATTTTATTAAGTACACTTTCTAGTACTGAGTTGAATCACTTCACGCCTTCTAAACCATCTCAAAATTTTTGGAGCATAGATTAAATTGTTAAAATCATACCTCTAAGATTCTGATCTATATTGACTTAATGGCATTCATGATATGAATCCTCCGTTACATGACAACTTAAAAGGCCTCTGTTGTGTTCAGCTGTAGGAAACGTGAAGGCCATTGGAGTTCAGTGAACTAACCGTTATGATCAAGAAGGTGCTGGTGGTCAGTTTGAACTTCAGCAAGATGTCTTTAGCCCGATCTAGATTCCTAAATGCACTGTGATGCTGCCATGCAATATAGCCAATTGGCTATCGGTGTTCACAGGTAGAGGTGCCTAATTAGATGGGAGTGTATCACTGGGAAATTCAGTCATCAAGAGCTTGGAAAACCATGATAAAATTCTAGCTTGAATTACAATTTAATTTTAAAATAAAAACAAATATCAAAGAAAGCATTTTAGCTTCCTTCTTTTGTGTAATTGTGATTAGAGCACACATACGGTAGTATAGATAAATGGCAGAGAAGAAGGGAGTGAATATGTGAAAGAGAGGAGTAATGATGTCACTGAAAGCAAACTATAGCAGTGTCCTGCTCCAGTCTTATAACTCTACCCTGGTTAACCCTGGGGTTCCTCTCTGAGTCTGTCTTGTGTCACTTTAAGGAGCCATTGGCTAGACTCAGGGTTTTTGCTAAGGCCACCTTACTGGGAGTCAAATCAGAGGCTCTCAGTTGTCACCTCATGCCTGACTGGCCTATGACCCTGGGGGCCCGAGACCCATGTCTGGGTCATGTACAGTCCTGTGACCCACTTACGAGCTGACGGGAGCGTGACAGTTGTGTTTGCATGAAGCAGCATCAAAACCACCTTAAAATACCCATTCTAAGATTTGCAGTGCTGTAACTTGTAGTCCTGCTGGATATGATGAGTTTGATGTTGGTTTGGCACAAAGAAGAGACATACAGCCATATCATGGTCAAAATAAATAAAATCGTTAAATATACTTGTCCAGGATGAACTCAGTATACCAAATCTTCACACCACTTTCAACTTCACTTTATTTTACATATTTGGTTCATAAGCAATGAGGTAATATAATCTGGGATATGAGGTTTTATACATTGGAGGCTTGATCTAAATTATTTAAGAACCTGGTACAGAACAGATCACTTAGGTGTTAAAACCCTGAAATACACAGAGGCTATACTTTATTTTTTACCTTTACTGTAAATAAGAGAGAATTAAATAAAATAAATGCTTCCTTACGTGAAGCAAAGTAAAATTGATCTATATTTCTTAACTTACTGAAATATATTCAAATAAATATCTTGCCTTTTGTTTCGGTGCTGCTGGAGTTGATAAAGACCTAAATTCATACTGAGATTTCCACTGCATTGTCATCTGAGCTGTATATGATTACATCTGACGTCTTGTACCTCATGGGTATAGAGGCACCCACTGGCGGCTCCAGAGTGATGGAGGGCCACTTGGAGCCTATCACCTGCTTCCCCTGTTAGCACTTTTTTCTGTTGCAGCTAAAAGGCACCACAGGGCCAAGCTTTTGTTCTACGAGCCAACCCTGAAGCAAACCATCCTTTGTTTGGCTCTTTAAGGAGACATACACTTAAGTGTCAAACTTTTCAATCCGGCAAATTGAATAGGGAAACCGCCATTAAATTCACACAAGTAAATTTATTGAGTAATCCATGCATACAAAAAATGGTAGTTAAATTGTAAGACATAAAGTGAAATACAGTGTAGAATAAGTATTAAACACAGGAGGAAAAGAAGCTTTGAAAAGACGTAGAGTGAAGGAAAAATTAATATCGTTCAGTATTTAAAAAGCATCCTGCTTCTTATCAGTGCAAGTTAATATTGAGTGGTTTGATCATGGCTAATGGTCTTTAAAAGGGTTTCTTATTAACAAGGCATTGCATAAGAAACACATCAGCATGGGTAAAAGCAAAGAGCTTTCTCCAGAACTTTGCTGTTGCAACCTTGTTGTCACAGCTTTGTTACTGACGGTACTAGTAACAGATGTAGGCCTATTTCTGAACTTTTCAATGTTCCAGTGAGCCCTTTTGGAGCCACTGGAAGTACACCAAAGTATCCAAAGTGGCCTCTATGCACAATAAGCATGTTTAAGCTCATTTAAAGTTTGCAGCAGAAAGGTTTGTCTGGTCAGTTGAGACCAAAATTTAGCCATGACAGCCATTGCAAACACTATATTTGGAGAGAAAATTGGATTGCACATCGCCCCTAAAAACACCACACAAGAGGGAATTTTATAGGTGTGAAGATCACTGTGTGAGTATTATTTTCAGTAAATTTTACTGGCAAGATAAATGATGATATGAATTTGAATTCTTTGTAATAATTTGAAGATATACAGGGAGTGCTTATTACCTGGTCACTTTATGACAAATATCTTCGGAACTAATCGGGTGTGCTTTTTTTCCCTCTGTGTTCAATATTTGGGTTGGTACCAAATCCAACATCCTGAATTTCATGAATTTAATGTCTGTGGGCCATTATAACTACATTAATGTAATGTAGTGAAATGTACAAGCTGGAATGACACAGACCCTCTTAGTGGACTGTATATGATCTTTATTGGCTCCTCTTCTTTTTGTTTTGTTGAGCACTGCTAGTATTCATATGTGTATTTTGAACCTTTGCAAAATAAATCTACCAACTGGTGCAAATAAAGGAACCTTAAACCAGGATTAAATAAAAAAATATTGACTATTCAATGTTTGTTTCCCCCATTACATTAGGGAATATTGGACTTGTCTGCACAAGTTATTGTCCAAAGTCATGTTCATGTATTCCTTTTTACATAATTGAGATGTATTAATAAAATATATTAGGACTATGTCTAACTATTTTTTTAGCAATTGTTGTATGACAAATATAATGCTTTTTTGTTAGGGTTACACCTTTTTTGTTTAACTTGTTAAGTAAGAATGCAACTGCTGCATCTCCTTGTGACAGAGGGTCTATTAGCTTCCCGCCATGCTGAACAGTATGCCATTTGAGTCTGTTACAGTGGCAAACTGCCTCGTTACCCCTGTGACTTGTTGTGCAGGCTGACCAATTACTTTTGAACTTAAGTGGACATGACATTTGTAGGTTTTGCACTTTGGAATGACTGCACATGTTAAAAGATGCATCATGCCTTTTCCCTTGCAAATAATTCATTGCGTTCACCCCAATCAGGTTGACTCCTTGAACTTAAAGGAACAAGCTTTAAATATAGCTCTAGAAAAAAACCAAAAAAAAAAACAAAAACAAATCACATCTTGATTTTCTTCAAAAAAGTTACATTTGTCCTGTTTTGTTCCATAATTCATGTAGAGGTACAACACAACTCGTATTTTAATATTATTTTGAATCAAAGTACAAGAGATGTATGAAGATAGAAACAAAGAGGAAGCACCTCGGGGTGAGGAAAATATATGTTTTGATCTGTCAACGCTCTGCAGATTTCGGTCTTGTTTTATACAGCTTGGTAATAGGTAGTGTGATTCATGACATGTCAAGTTTGTCTTATTAAGTACAGTGAGAGCCTCAGGTTTGCACACCTTTTTCTGCCTATTCAGCTCTTTGTGGCCTTTTATGTCCAAATTTGTCGTGATAGATTGGTGAATATCCTGCGTGCCTCTTTAAGTGTGCTGATGAAAGAATTTGTCCCTTTTTTTAATAAATATTAAGGTAGCTTTACAATTGAATTCAATATCCACTTAGCATGGGAACCAGGTATAATGCTTGCACCAGTATATTACAGCATTACACCACATTTTGTTTTGGTCAGCATTGGTGAACTTTTCATCGTTATATATTTTATAGAGGTCAGATGTGTAATCGTCAATACTTTTCTTTGTTTATTTTCTCGTTACTTTTTTTGTTGGAATAATTTCAATGCCTTCATCTTTGGTGCTCTTTTGTGGGCCCTCAGTACCCAGAAAAGTTTTCACACCCATAGAACTGTTCCAAATTTTGCCCGCATCACAACCATGAGTTTATTTTATTGCCATTTTATGTGATAAACCAACCCATAGTAGCATACTATTGTCAAAGTGAAAAGAGCCGGATGGTGCAATTTTTTATTTATCTCGGTTTTTTCTTTTTTGTTGTTTTTGTTGTTTTTTTTTGTTTTGTTTTTTTACAGATGACCAAAAAGAAAATTAACCCAATCATTTTTCTGTCCATGGTACTGGCTTTGTGTGTGTATTATTGTTTTTTTTTAATTAACTGATATTGTAAGATTGTTTATGGGTAATGTGTGAGTGTGATATATTACTCATTCTGTATGTTTACTGTTTCTATCAGTTGAATGGAGTTAATATGAATTGTGCCCTGCCAAAAGGACTGCAGATGCAAATTAGCCTTTGGCTAGCTCTGGTACAATGCATCAAATAGTAGCATTTATGTTTTAATTGTACATGGTCCTTTTAAATAAACTTCAGAAAGGTGTGGTGTGTATACTGTACTTAGTCTACCTGAGCCAGTGCATTGTAGAACCACAGTTCACTGTGTTAACAGTCAAAACCTTCTTTAGACATGTCTTTCCCAGTTTTGGAAATGTAGAGATTGAATTTCGAACACATTTTATTTTACAAAATATCACAGCCTTAATCAAATTTCATGGACAGTGCCTGTGAAAAGCAATTTTCAAGATTTGCCAAATAAACTCAATTAGATCTAAGTCTACACAATTCTATAAAACATCCTCCACCAGATTTCGCTTTGTTTTTTCCCCGTATTTTTGCTCATAAGTTCTCTCACCAACCCTGACCTGCTTCGATATCCTGTAGAAAAAAAGCATCTCCATAACAATATTTTGCCACCACCTTGTGTCATGGTGAAGAGGATGTGTACTGAGTGTTAGTCTTTCACCACACATAGCAATACAAGCCAAGGCAAGTTTTTTTTGTATAGCACATTTCACTAGCAAGACAAATCAAAGCACTGTAGGATTTCAAATGTTGGCCTAAAATTTTAATTTATGTCTTATCCGACCAGAGCACCCATTTTTACGTTTTCTGTAAGGT
The DNA here is from genome assembly GCF_011125445.2 of Fundulus heteroclitus. Taxonomy (NCBI): domain Eukaryota; kingdom Metazoa; phylum Chordata; class Actinopteri; order Cyprinodontiformes; family Fundulidae; genus Fundulus; species Fundulus heteroclitus. The sequence goes on from NC_046362.1 coordinate 18,907,735, forward strand.
GCTTCTTAGCCATGTTGTGCCTCCACAGGTTGTACCAAACTGTGGAGGGGACTTCTTATAACTTTTTTTCAATATTTCAGCAATTTTGCCACTCTTTCAAGAAGACTAGATTTGTGACGTGCACAACTATTTGTTCTTCCACCTGAGTCTTGTTTCTCTGCAGCTCCTCCAAAGTTACCATAGGCCTATTAGCTGCTACTCTAATTGTTGCTCTTCTTATCCCAGCTTGTTGGTTTAGGTGGTCGGTGATATATTAGTAGGTTTGCAGTTGTGCCATTTTGTGTTTCCATTTTCATATGAGGGGTCAACAGTCTTCCATAAGATGTTCAAAGCTTAGGATGTTGTTTCATAATGTAATCCTGATTTAGGCAGATTTTATCCCTGACTTGTTCTGACTGACCGGCGGAAGCAGGTGAGACTGGGGGAGCATCCTCTCCCACCCAAAGCATCAGCAGCGGCATCCCCAGGGGTGGGTTCTCTCCCACGCCTTTCTGTACACAAATGATTGAACCGCTGTGCACCAACTTGTGAAACTCAGAACCACCTGGTGCTTAACCCGCTCAGAACTGTGGAGATGACTGTAGGCTTTTGCTGGCCAATCAAGCACAGTAACACCAGGTTCATTGAACTAGTCTTTGGTACCTTTGAAACGTTCGGCAGGTGTTGGTAGATGAAAAGTCCTGCTGGAAAATCAACTCACCATCTCGATAAAACTTGTCTGGAGGAGGAAGCAGGAAGTACTCTAAAATTCCTGGGTAGACAGCTGCATTGACTGAGGACTTCAGAAAATACTATGAAGTGGACCAACACCAGTGGATGCACGGCATCCCAAATCATCTCTGAGTAGAAACTTTAAACTGGACTTGACAATCCTCTCAGTGCTGTACTTATCCCTTGTGTCGGTAACCCTTTTACATCTTTCTGGAAGTACAGGTATGCCATGCTTAAAACAAACTTTTTTTTTTTTTTTGAAAACCCTGTTTTGGTGCCCTAGTAGTTAGAGCAGCAGGCTTGTGTTTTGAGAAGGCTGCAAGAACCACGTTTGAACCACCCAGACTTCCACTAGGGGACCCTGAGCTAGACCTTAAACCCCTGATTGTTCCTTGAGTGCAGTAACATTGCCACTGCTCACCAAGGGATGGGTTAAATGCAAAAGACACATTTTGTTGTAATGTACAATTGAAATGACAAAGATTTCTTTTCTTTTCTGCTTAACAATTATGCATTACTTTGTGTTGCCGTGTTGCAAAAATCTCCAATAAAATGTGTCAAAGTCAGTGGGTGTCATGTGACAAACGTCAAAAAGTTCTAGGAGTGTGAAAACTTTTGCAATGCACTGTTGTAACATCCCATATTATTACTTTAATAACAAAACAAAGATGTATTACTAAAGTAATTGTAAATTCTGTTGATGGCTTTTAAGATTTTCAACATCTATTTATATCTCTAACAATCACTTCTTGTGGTATTTGGAATTGATGGAGGGGTAAATACAGTTAACATAGTGTTATGCCCACAAAATCAGTGACTAAGTACACCACTGCTAAAACAGCTCTTCCACTCCAGCGGCCAGCTGTCATGATACAGCAGAGTAAACACAAAGACAATCATGGCGAGAAGGTGGGGGGCTACTTGTAAACCTGATCCTTTACCTAATCCCACCTCTCTGAATACATGTGTTACCTCCACAGCAATTTGTCAAAGAACACACTGCATGCTTGATGAATCAAGTGCCCCCTGGTGGTGATGTAATGGACCAAAAAACAAAAAGATTTTGATTGTTCACATTAGGTGTACAACTAGCCAAGGGCATTCCGCAGCCGTTTGAGCATAACTTTACAGAAGCAGAAACAACTTGCAGGGTCATTGGATGAGCATAAAATAATTACATGTACAAGATGGCTGCAGCGTGCAGTTTTAATATTTAAAACGCATGATTTACAAGCTTAGGACCTTTCTCATAATAAAGCTGAAATATCTAATATATTACACAATCGACACCAATACCAACAGTCTCAGAAATCTGAACATGCATAAGTAACACCAGCCCATGTTATGCACAAACAGTTGCAAGACACAAACAAATAAACCAAGGTCATGACTCAGTGTTCAGCCAGATGCTTTTTAGCTGTTGTGTTTTTTCAGAGAAGCATCCCCCCCCCCCCGCCACCACCTAAAAAAAGAGAAAAATGGGAGCCAGCACAAGACATTTAATCCCATCAGGAAGACTGCATTCCCATAATGAGAAATTAATAACATGAGCATGCTTTCAGATTAAACAGCGCAGTTAGAACCATTAGATCATTTTCATTGCTGGCATTAGGGCAGCGGATCAGTTTTTTTACCCGCATAATCCAGCAAAGTAGGTCAACGTCTATTGAGTATTAGTGCTGCGGCCGTGATCCTGTTGTTTCAGCTCTAGGACATGGAATTAACCCCAGAGACAGCTAAAGTGGATAGGTCAGAGGCTGCAGGAATGTTACGTACCTCCGGACACGGGTGTAAACTGTGGATAGCACCTCTGAACTGCTAACGCAACTTGACACTGTTTTCAGGGCAGAAGCAGTGTTTGCTTCCCTCCAGCGTATCGACTAAGTTACGTGTTACTTTACCTTACGCACGCACACACACACACACACACACACACACACACACACACACACACACACACACACACACACACACACACACACACACGTACACACACGTACACAAATCCTTTCTGGCATTTTCTCCTCTAATGCTGGCTAAATCTGCATTGTTGAAATCTCCATATTACTGCCTCTTACTTTATTTAGTATACCTCGGATGATCAAGAGTAAAAATTATGACAGCGACATAATATAAAGGCTGATTGTGTTGGAATTCTTTTTTTGGTTTGGCAGAATGGGCTCAGCAAATTTCAAACTTGTACAGCTTAAAGCAGCTCAGCGACCCTACCCACAGCTGCCCTGCAAGGAATAATCAGTGAGCAAGCAGAAGGCCCATTTAATATCAGTGTCCTTAATAACCACACCCAAGACCTCACACCCAATGAGATGATGAGCGAGAGTCACAGAACATGCCAGCTTAGTGCAGCTTGTTTTGCTCTGCATGTTAGAGCCCTTGCGCCTTGCTCAGCTGCCCTACATGCACACTCACACACTTGTCACCGCTGCCCTCTTAATCTGAAAGCAAGTGCATTTTGACACAACAAATGACTGGCAGCAGGACACAGCGACATTTCTAGTGATGAATCCCACATTTGACAATCAGATGATGAATGTAAACATTTTCAAGAAGCATTCTCTCTGCACGTTGGCTGACGATACGGTTCTGCTTCTGCTGTGCCTACCCTTGCTTAAAAATCCACCAAACAAACAGTGTGCAAGTGATGTGGCCATCCATTCTGGCTTACCTTTAGGCTTCAGATCATAAAAAAAAAAATGAATAAAAAAAAATGTAAATCAGATTTTACATACCAGTGTGTATCATGGTGCAGGTTGACGAACGTAAAACTTGCTGTGGGGCATTTAAAAAAAAAAAAAAAAAAACATTGGGTAATCTGTATATTCCTGAATGGAAGCAATAAACACAAGGCTTTGAGCTTCTCCATGCTATTACTGTATTAGTGACATCAGCTGCCCCCCCAACACATTTTAAAGAGCCATATCCCGATCACCTTTACATACCTGCTTAAACCTAGACTGCACCTTAGTAAGAGTGATCAACGCTGGTTTCATCACCAGGTATTGCTGTTGTAAGATTAAAGCGTATCGCTGCATAATAAATTAGTTCACAGTCGCCTTATGACTTAAAGTTGCTCAATGGCATGAATACAGTCAAAGACAGCTGGGTTAAATCTCTGCTGAACACTTTTGTGGTTGTTAGGGTGACCTATATAGGCTAGTTTGACATATTTACCTCAGTTACCTCAAATAGAGATGGAAAACAGGAAGAGAAGGAAGAGAGGGCAGAGTAAGGAAGAGTCTGAGACAGAGTGAACTCATCTGAGATGGAGAGCATGAAGGAATACCTAAGAGGTTTAATCTTATCAGCCCAGCCTTTTTAAAAAAAAAAAAAACTATAAAGCAGCATAGCACATTTTTTTCTTCAAGTATATCTTTTTAGTACTTACACATTTGGAAAGTGTGTTAAAAAAGAAACGTGTGAAAAATATATGATGCTGATGAACACAGGTGAGACAAGCAGGTTTTATTAGATTTTGTGTTTGCTTTAAAAAAATTACTTAATTGTGCTGTAGTTTAACCTCTCAGAAGAAATGCAGCATTTTAATGGAAACCACAAGTAATCAAACATCAATGTAATAGCAAACAAATAAATTGTGACTTTTTAGGTGTTTGTGCACTGTTTTAAGTTGCTTGTGTATTATTAGTCTATTGTGACGATTTCTGTGAAATTTCATACAATCTTAAACATGCTGCTAAACAGAAGAAGAAGTTACAGCAAATTTTTGTTAATGGTGTGGGGGCAAAAGGACAAACACCATAAAGTTCATCCTGTAGAGGGCAGTGAAGGCACATGACACGATGCAGCTCTAAACTCAGGCCTGTCCTCATGAAACTGCACATGCAATTTTCACCCACAGTGCCATTTATGGGAGAAAACCAACATATAACCAAAGTGCAGACATGTGCTTTGTATATGCAGAAATACTTTAGAAAACCACTTATTGCTGCATTAAACTGTTGTTTGTAAACTGACTGTTTTTGGTGAGAAAAAAAAATCCTGACCCCTTAGTAAAAGTGGTTATATCCTCTTTCAGATTTCAAATGGAAACTCTGTTTCACTTGATGAGCTCCATTATGCATAATTACTCTGCTGGACCCAAGTGTAATGGTTTGCATATTTTGTATGCACAATAGGTCAGAACTTCCCAAGTTTTTGAACTATGGAATGTTGAGACAAATAAGAAAGACATAAGCAACACATTAAACTTTTATGAATGCTAATAATAGTAAAATGTATGGCTAATCCACTGGGCTGAGTGGAGATTAGAACAAGAATTTAATGGAAAGTGTGCGTAATGCAAAGTTTTCAGGTGGCTATCATCTGATTTTCATATGATGTATCATGCATCTGCATCATCCAGTCTCCATAATTCCTAAAAAAAAAGAACAAAAAACATAACTGCAATGAACAAGAAACCTGATATATTACGAGTTATGTATTTGAGTAGGGTATGGTTAATCAAATAGCAGTAGGAAAGGATACAATGCTAATGCGTAGGTATAAAGTTGGGGAATTAACTGGCAGTCTTTATTCTATTTGTGAAACCAACCAAACATAAAAACAACAACAACAAAAAAGGGAGTTTAGGGAGTTTTCCCTAAAATATTGTTCCATGTCCAGAGCTGGATGGTTCTACCATTGGCAGATAATCTTTGTTCGGATGTATTATGAGTTTAGAAATGAACAAGTGAAAAAGGTTTCATGACATTCTGTTTTCAGTTCACCTTTAAGATTTTTATGTCACCAAGGATTTTTTGGGATTATTAACAGGCAAAGAAAATCTTGTGATTATTTTTTTTTTTACATTATTTTCTGCTTCTGGTGTCCATCTGGCAGCCCATATACATCTAGACTACTTTTTTGCTTTTAAATTAGAGCACTAATATAGCAGATAATCAATAACTGTAGACATGTGAACAGCGGTGGTTGAAAAAGCTAATCAAATTGCCACACATGAACTTATTTGGTATCTATCTGCAAAGTAACTTAAGTGTAATTGAATCGTAAGTTTATGGAGGATTGCTACCAAACATTTCACCTTGTCTTTAATCACAGTCCATACCCTCCAGATTCATGCAATGCCCAGATGTCCTTTGGCACAGGTAAATCAAATAAAGCAGGTGTAGACTCTGCTGACGAAGAAAAATCAGCACAAAAGTGTTTGCTTACTCATGTCAGACAATTATTGCACGGCACTCTTAGACAGTAGGCCCTGGGATGGAATCCATTTTGATGCTTTACACCATCAGAGTGAAGACTTTCATCCAAGACGATGTCAAGTAATACCCGTAATGACACACAAATACGCATGGTCCAAAAAGATTCCTGGCTACAATTTTGGAGAGCTAAGGGATGCAGATGAAGTAAACAAACATATAATTGATGTGGCATACAAAATGTTGCAACCTTTCAAGGTGCTTTATCAGCAACCGGTACTTATTCTCTTCTACCTTTCCCATTTTTTCTTTAGACTTTTATTATTGCACATCAAGGTCTCCTTTGTAAAGCTCTCCTTTATCAAAACACATATCAGAGGTGACACAGGAAGGATGTCTTGTGTCACATTATGTGAAGTTGAAGTAAAAGATAGAAGACATGAGTGGGTCATCATGGCGATCTTCCAAACAGCCTTTAAACAGTGTTTTGCAATTGATAAACAACCGTGGCTGTAATTAATGTTGTACATTCAGGGTAAAAGGCATTCTACATAATTACTCCAGTGTCTCCTCCAGAAATATGCACATTCAGTGTTATTATAAAGCACGCCAGTATATCATATTAAGTCATAAATAATGGTAGTGGAATTAATTAATTCTATACATGCCCCTCCCCCTTGTGTGTTACTTTACATTCAACTATGTCAGCATTTATTGATGCGCTCTTTAAACAATGACAATTTATATGGCTTTTTAAAGATAGCTATTTTGTGATTCTCTAATGGTGTTGGCAATTAGGATGGTGGAATATATAAGGCCTTTAGACTTAGGCTGTTCTTGTTTTATGGGAGCGTCTCTTCCCAGGAATAATCAACAGAAATTCAGCATTGAATGTACTTTGTCTCGGTAACTAAAAAAGATTAAAATAAATGGGACTTTTGATTTTGTTGGATTTGACTCAGTAACTTTAATAAACACAACATTCACCATTTTGTATTTGTACTGATTTAAATAATGGGATTTATATTATTGTGCTTGTTAAAAAAAATTAGGCTTATCCACAACATTCACTATCATGGATTAGGGTACTGATTTAAATAATGGGATTGGGTTATTTTTTAAAAGCTGGTGATAAATGCCAGCATGATTGTTTTGCTAAGTCGAAACTCCAGAGATCAATCAACACATAGATTTTGCGTATTTCTTTCTCAGAACATCTTCCATTTCTCTTCATTTTTGGCATAGCTGTCCAGCATGCAGATACCTTTACTCTGTCATTGATTACTAGGGGTGTGATGGACACATCCAGCACAAGACAAAAGACACAAGATTTTAACAGTATCGGAGAAATTTAAGTATCTATTTTTTTTAACAAATGAAGTACAGATTTTACTTGCAAACTGCGTTCCAAATAATCTTAAATCAATCTATTACATTTAAATCTAGGGGTGATGAGTCTGTTTAACCTAATGGTGGCTCCAAGAGAGTTGAAACTGCACATTTATTGTGTTTTCACAAACAGAACAAAGGTTTTCCTGAACATTAACCTAAGCATAGTACCCTAAGTGCAACCACGTAACTTGAAAGTGGTGGATGCTTCTTCGTAGCTTTTCTAACCTCTATGTTTTTTTGTTTGTTTTGCTTTTAAAGGTTGTCAGGTGTCTAAAGTACAATCTTTATTTCCCAACACTGCCATACCACACAACTCCAACTCAAGAACTACTTCCAGTCTTACTTGAAAATAGGAGTCTCATACACAGAGTCAAGCATAAAGCACTCACCTTATACAACTTGGACAACAACAACAGCAAAGAGGTAGCACTTCGTGAGACGGTCTTCACCTTTAAGCACACAGCCTGGTGTATTAATTGGCAAGATCTTGGGCCTAACCATACCTTCACTTGATGCATTTTTCTTGTCAGAATTACAGAACCACTAGCTTACACTGAGTACATAACCATCATCTCCAAATAAATGGTGTTTATACTCAGAATGTTTGGTAGCTATTGCAACCATACTGTTCACATTATTGTGACTTGAAACGCAAAACTATAATCGTCCTAAAACAGTTGACAGATTGGGTATGGATTTATCACCTTTGAGATTAATTAATTACGTCTTAAAATGCAGTGCCTATGGTGGGAAACAGAAACAGGAGTAGGAAGCAAGAATTCGACTCGACCAGGATAGACTCTGATCCAAAGTTTTAATTCAAAAGAATACAGCTCCTTGGAATATATTGTTAAATTCAAGAGGAATTCTTCAGTAATACACAATACAGCTAGATCTTAAGTTATGAGTAATGAAAAACATTTTCTTATCTGTCCTCCAACAACTCAAGGCAGAATTATAATTTTTTTTTAATGATACATAATGAAAACCTTAAGCTTTTGAAGAAGGGTTTAGCTAGCAGGTATTCCCCATCTTCTGCTAAATAGGAGGAGCATTTAAGGCGACTGGAGACAGAAGGAAGGCATCAGAGCATTAGCTCTTCTGAGTGGTACCTGACCTGATCTCAGCTCCTTGACGTTCTCATGGTCCTGTGATTACTGCTCACTGATCCTGCCTTCTTCTTTCCTAGAACCTTTCCTGTTCCTGCTCAGTTCCTGCTATCCTGCCCCTGGTTCAATCCATCCTGGTTCTCTGATCCTGCTCTAGTTCAGTCATTACCTCGTCGCTGATGGTTCTCACCATACCGACTCCCTGGCAAGTCGGAACCCCTCGAGCCTTCCTGGATCTCCGGTCGGCCCCGCGCTGCTCCATCCTGTTCTATCGAGCCTGTACGCCCTCCGTCGTGGAACCATGACACTGACAGCCACAGCCTGACTAGCCTCCTCCCGGGTCCAGTCAAACCATCCATCTGTAAGGCATCTTCTGCTCTCTCCTTCACTAGCTTGTTGTTTGCTGGTGCTCATTAGACCTCTTCTTCTCTCCACAAAGTCTATGACCAGAGCCTCTCCAGTCAGCCACTATCTTGTCCACTTCTTATCATAACCCCATGTCTTTACTCTGATCAATAAACACCTTTTACCATATTACTGCCTCTGTGGTTGTTGCCTCTGGGTTGTCATGGAAAACCCAGCCATGACACTGTAAGTAAAGAAAAACTAGTCTGATTGTCAAAATACAAATTATTAAAATAAATGACACTAAATCAAATAACATTGGCAGAAAACCTTGTGACAGTTTAGAATATTGCTTATACAATTGCACATTAGTCAGCAATGTTTTTAATCCACATGCCACAGAGTAACTTGTGTTCTTGGGAATGTTAGTTAATCCACATGATCAGGTGAGATACATTGCAGCATACTGATATGGTCCTAGGAATCCTTTAAATGTTCTTTTTTTGCCACGTTCACTACAGTTGTCTTCCCAAACATTAGGAGCAGTTATTGCAAAAATAAATAAATAAATGAAAGACCCAAAACAATTGTGGCCTTCAATTAAAGTTTTCATGTGGTTCGGTCAGTAATGGTGATTAGTTGCAACGGACCACTGAATGTCTTTTGGAATGATTTTTTTGGCTATTTTAGGTTGGCCTTCTGTGGTCTCCACACAACTCAGGGAAAAAAAAATATTGGGTTTATTTTATATAAATAATATTTTATGCAAATTTCGCTGAAACAAAAACTTTGAAAGTCATAGTCAGTTGTCCATAAAAACCTTTCAGTGTCATCTCCACAAAACTTTCCTTTGAGTGTAAAACCTGATTAACGTCATCATTTGCATATGAGCTATTCATTTTATTGTCTCTTAAGCCAAATACTGTTTCCTTGTGTTAGCATTACCTTGACATTTACCCCTACCATTTTGCTTCCCCTTAAAACTTATTGTGGAGTCACAAGGGAGATACATGAATATGTCTATATTAACTGGTAAATACCATAAGTAGTGTATTTATTTATTTATTGCTTGTTGAGGAAGCCCGACAGTGGTTTTAAGGGTTATACATTGCAATAACTCACCTTGGATATTGCAGTGGTTGCTATGGCAGTTAGACTGTGTTAATGTTGACATGTTGCATTAGTTTTGTTTTAGATTAACCGTAATACATAATACAATACATTGGAACATATCAAACTAGTCCCTATGGTTCCTGTGACAATATACATGTGATAAAAAAAACATATTTGTGATTGTAGTTGTTAGCACTACTCATAGATCTTTATTTTAAGTGTATCCCTGAAAAAATGCAATTTAGGAGATTAGATTTTCCTATTCTTTTGGACTCCAACAGCAAAGGCTTCAACCTTATTTAATTTTTTTCGGCCAAAGACAATTTGTTAATACATCACAAATTCATACTCATATTTGTTGGTATTCCAGTTAAAATTGGTAAAAAAATATGGTAATGTTTTGACAAATTGATTGAATGTTGTTGCCATCAACATTGTCAACAGAAGACTTTTGTGACATAAATGATTCCTGGGTAACATATGATGAGAAAAAAGAAATAGTTAGAAAAAGCCAGACATGGAATCATTAAATTAACAGATACATCCATTCATCCATCCATTTTCCAACACGCTTATCCCTATTGGGGTCGCGTGGGGTGCTGCAGCTTTCAATGGGCGAGATTAACAGATACATAAAAGCTCAAAACAACAATAGAGTGCAAATTCTATCCAGGACCTTTAAAGAAACACTTAACTGATTTTAAATGGCTTACTTTAGCTGCCTCATATAAAACACCTTAAATGGATAATCCGAAATCAGCCTGCCATCTATTTAGCTTTAGTTTGGATCATGATAATAATGAAAACTATTTTTGATTATGTTAAATTAACTAAAACATACATATTCAGCCATATTCAACCCAACTAAATATATACTAACAACATTTGTTTTCTCTGGTGTGAATCTTGTTTTTATTAAAATAAACTCTGTGTGCATTTTATACAAAAATATATATTAGGAAATCTGAAAACATGACATTTTTGTAGCTTCTGTTTCTTCAGTTGATTTTCATCTCTCCCCTTTTATTTTTTGTTTTGATAAATACAAGATGTTGTCTTTGATGACTGCTCAACAAAGAAGAAGCTGTCTTCAGCTTTAACCTCTCCGCACCAGAATCTAGAACATGACACATGTCAGGCTGTGATAAATGGTGCAGAGTCTCAGTAATTTTACCAGGAATGCCCTTGAGATGCCCAAAACCCCAATTGCAAATGCTATTGTTGAATTAAACCATAACAAGAAATCCCTTCTTGTTGACATGATAGGAACCACGCAGAAAATGCAAGATTGCTTTCAATTCTCTACAGAATTCACCTGTAGTATTTTAGCCAGTGTATAATATGGTTTGTGTGCAGTCATGCCTAAAAAAATAGACCAGTTGTACAATATGTGCTATAATTAATACATAGATTTATGGCTTTTTAAGTTATGTTTTTTGAATAAGGCACACTATGATAGAACATTTTTGATGATTTGATAAACATGTTATCATTTGCAATATTATTTATGCATTATTTAGGCAAGAGTGTAAAAATATATTTTCAAATTATTAAAATTAAAACATTTGTTTTGGTGACTTATGCTCTTTTCGAATAATGAGATCTTGATTATTGCTGATAACTAAATTAAGGAAGTTTGGATATTGTGGAATGTCTCAGTTAAAAAATAACTTCCACACACCTAATACAGATTTTGATGCTGTTGCATTGTCACCGTGCAAAGCTGATTACAGTCAAATATTTTTGCTACTGTCACAGACATTGGTATTTCTAAATGCCCATTTTAAGTGTTTACAATACATAGAAACTCAGTGTATTTTCTGAAACATCTAGTCCTGTCACAAATAAGAAGTGCATCACTTATGAAGTGCTTTTTATGTAGTGATTGTGTATTAGTAGCATACTGTACATTTTATACCCATCCTAAAATCTCAGGACAGAGTGGTTTACTTATGGAGTGATGTCAACATCTCAGCAAATTTTTAGTTTAATGACTTCAGATGCCTTAATCATTCAAGTTCAATGTTTTATGCATGATCTACGCCACGTCAAGCATTCAGCATGCAGAGGTGAGCTGAGAATCTGCAAGGCATGGCATGATATCAAGTAGAATCCTGAAAAACCAAGTTCCATATTAAACCAGAGTTGAATGCTTGTAGCTGAATTACAGTAAGTATGGTTTTCACAGTTTAATTATTTGTCTGTAGTCATGTACAATGAAGTCATCTTACTTCTGCCAGATATGAATTCAAATCATTCAAAACTTGCTGCTTTCAGCTGCAATTCCGCTTCATATTACTTACACCAGTGAGAAGAAAGATGTCTCAGAGAGAGCCCATGCATTCACAGAGAGAGCAAGCAAACTCCATGCAGAAAGACCCCAAACCAGGATTTGAATGCAGGGCAACAGCGCAACCACAATAATAATAATAATGATAATAATAATAATAATAATAATGATGCAGAATGTTTGTAAGCAATTGTAAGAAACGTTTTGATTGCTGTAGGGCCAATAAAAATGTGACCTTGCAATTGATGTACTATCAGGCTTATTGCATATTATATTTTCTCACTTCAGTAAACAGGCTGGAGTTTTACTCAACAGTTAAACTTCAATATGTCATCTTAATTTTACATGAGCAGGCCATATTATCAATAATTGAGCAATATTTACTTGTTTTTAACACAGTAGGTTGACAGGAAGGGGGTGGAAGAGGGGGCGGGACATGCGGCAAAGGACCGCGGGTCGGAGTGGAACCCGGGTCGACCGCGTCGAGGACTAAGGCCTCCGTACATGGGTCGCACTACCTGCTGCGCCACCAGCGCACCCCTGGAATTTACTTTACTTTACTTTATATTATTGGAGCTTTTTTTAGAACTGACTTTAAATTAAACTAGCTTTTTTTTCTTCTTTTTTCATCACTATTAATTGTGTGCAACTCTGTCTGTGTCTTTGCCATTGTCACACCCTAATTTCCCCATTATGGAACAATAAAGGAATTTGTTATTACATCTTATCCTTTATGAGTCTCATTTCCTATCAGAAAGAAACTTCTTGCTTGGATAACAATAATGTTACATCTAAATCTTCTGTGTGTATGCATAATTTTTGGTTTAACTGTAAAGCTCTAGATTTCTTCATGTTAAGTACGGCACTCTAACTACAGCTAAAACCCGCAGTTGATAATATTTACTCAGTTGATAAATCCAGATGCAACTGCATTATTAACAAAAAAGCCTAAACTCAGTATGTTTATGCATGCCTCTAAACTATGTCTCCCATGGCTGCACACTAGTAAACCTTACTTACTATTAATGAAAGTTATGAATAGAATGTGACAAATAGTTCACAGAGCCTATTCCCATGGAGGGTTCTCTATAAAAATAACATCCATGAATGGAAAAAAAAGAGAGCTGAATTATTGTCTCTGGTGTTCTTGTTCGGGCTCTCTAAGCACTCTTGTGTGTGGTGAATTGCCCAGCAATTAATCCAAAAACTCTGGCTAAACTACCCTCTGTGATATCCTTTCCATCCTATGACTAATAGAACGGTGGAATCTTAATTAGGAAGGGGTGTGCTGCAGATGTATTAGAGTAGCGATAGGAAAACAGATGAGGCCATCACACCACACAGCAGGGAGCTGAGAAGTCTGGTCCCCCATCGCTGTGTCCTATTCATAATGCCACGAGTGTGCCACATGCCTGTGCTGTCATCTGCATAGTGCCACCGGGGCCCCCAGGGGCAGGGGCAGTCCTCGCTATCTGGCACTCAAGTTTACCCTGTCACTGCTACACTTTGGTACAGTGGCTCATTTAAGAAAACCGTCATCATCAGAGTGACCTCAGAAATTTTTGCATTAAGTAAGGATGAGCCACTTTTAATGTTCAAGTCAAATCAGTTTTATTTTTACTGAACAAAATCCAAATTTAAAATACTTCAGAGAAATTAACTTTGCAAACAATTAATTTCACATCTAAAGGTGTTTTAACAAAACACGTTAAAGAAAACACTTTTACAGTAAAGTTAACTGGACCTTTTAAAGTAAATACATATCAACATGATGTAATAAATCATGCAGCGATATCTGCATAGTGGTGTCCAATGTCTTGGCGCTTGGTCTAATCTGTTTTTTTTTTATTTCCATGCTGGCCATTGAGGTTCAGTTTTGAAAAATAGCCATAGTTTGACTATGTCTGTTCAGCTGGCTGCCTTCAATTTTATACCTGCAAAGTTTCAATCTAAACCCTCCCTGCGTCCTTTAACATTTCTTGCCCACACCAAAACCCTCCCCTCCATTTTTTCTCCCCTTTTTCAGGATTACTGGTACAGACTGCACTTGCACTGTTATTTTCAACCTTGGTGGACAGGGGCTCCAGTATGTATTCTGGAAATACTTCAAAGAAAAGCAAAAAGGCAGCAATTTTCTGCTTGAATATCCCTCTGACTAAATCCATTGATCATCCTCGGGGTTCCTGAGAGAGAGGGAGTGAGATGGAGAGGCATGTTTTATCCTCTAATAACTCCTACCTTCACCCCTTCCTGCCTCTCTGTTGTTGTGTTGTTGTTGGTCGCACTTCTGCTCTATTCCTTGGAGAGCTGCTGAGATTGAAGTTATTTTATGCTTCGGCTCCCCGGGCCCCAATTTGAAAACTCTTGTGTGTCAGTTTTCACACACTCCTGTCATATGGCATGGAGCACTGCAGGATTTTACCTTTTACTTTTTTTCTGTAAAGGCATCTTGTGGGGCATTTGGATTCTTTTGACAAATAGGTCACACAAAGTAGACTATTAAATGTTAGTTTGAAAATGTTATGATACCCTTCTTATGAAATCTTAACTTATTTTGTCTGATAAAAGTTTTGACTGTACAGGTGTAAAGAATGGGCTCTGTTCTTAGTCTGTTTCATACATAAATGATGCAGCCAGACATCCTTAAGTCGTTCTGTTTTGCACCTGGGTTTTCAAATAGGACTGCCATTATCACAGATCAATCTGCCAAATGTTTGTCAATAAGGACACTATTGAATGCAACTGTGACTGAAATAGTTATTGCCTGTTCTAAAAGTCACCAGTCACCGCCTAAATTAAGGCATCAACTAATTTGCATGTAATTCTAATAAGATCTGTTCAATTCAAAAATATTTTGTTATTCCCAAACAAAAATGTTGTATATAAATAAACAACATGGGGTCTGCCAGAGTTATAGTGGTATTTACAGCATGCTCCTAAACTCTGTTCTATATATATATATATATATATATATATATATATATATATATATATATATATATATATGTGTGTGTGTATGTGTGTGTGTGTGTGTGTGTGTCTAAAATATTAGATCACTTTATTTGTTTGTGTCCATTTTATATTAGTTATGAAGTGAAACAAATAGCTGGTAAAGGCACCATTGATGTTTCTTCAACCAAATTAAACAATACTTTTAACAATGATATAGAAAGGTTTAAGATAAATATGTAGCAAAATATAGGCCTTTCTAGATATTTCTAGATAAGTTTTAAGCAATTTCCTGCTTGATTTTGCAGATTTTAAATCTTGTAATATATTTTTAAATTAAAATTTGTTTTAATAGTTTTTTTTTCTCACATCCTATATGTAATATCAATGCTGGTCAAACGCAGTGTTGGATGATTTAGTCACAAGTGAATATTCTTGTGTATGTTCCCAGCTCTCTTGGTCTGCTGATGTTCTTTAACTGCAGTCAATAATGTGGTGTAGACAGAAAAACCTGAACTATTACAGAACAATTTAACCCATTCACCTTTAATTTGTGGCCTATGTTAGTCCTAAAATTGATGTGTGTCTATCACCAACCTGGTGAACATGTTTTATCTGTGATGTTTATTTAATGGAACATTGAAGCAAACCATGAACATTTTTATTTTTTCCTCAAGGAAACATCTTAATCAAACTAGCTGTTTACCATCATTTGTCAGTAATATCAAAGGCATTCCCCCATGTTCCAGTGGATTAGTGTCTTTTCATCACCACAGCCTGACTCCAGACAAAAAAAGTGCAACAGGCATTTCACACATAAATCAACCAACCTTATTCATGTCATGATACAAAATTGTTGTTTTTTTTATTGCTGGATTGTGGATGCCCAAGTCTTTGACATTTGTGATGTACTCTGCCAGGAATATTAAGTATCCGAAAGTGATAAAGCTTCAATTTGCTAGACCATTAGACTAATTACTGCAATAATTAAGTAACTACTTGATTAGAACTAATGGGTACCTAATTATCCAAGAAGAAAGGATCAGGTGGTAATTTATAGAGTCAAGCTGATGTCTTCTGACATAGAAATGCCAAAACATAGGGGATCAAAACTGGTAAGAACAAAAAATAAATGCTATTTGAGTGTTTACCTAGCCCCCTGTGGATAAGGAAAACAGTTTGTTACTATCAGACCACATGAGGGAACTGAATTTTTAATGGAACACGATACACATCAATACAGTGTACAGGATAATTAGCCATTATCTATTTTCTAATTAATCCCCAAGTTGAGGTTGATCTCAGTAATATTGATACTGATTAACAGAGATAAGGAACCATTATCTTGAACTTGACAGAAGTTATGCTGCTATTTGTTACACAGTTTGATATATAATAATATTGGCATTATCTGAGTTAATAAAACACACATTACAGACAACATACAGAAAATAAACAGTACACGATTGTACATTAATTAAAAAAAACAGAATTAGTAACTTAACTGTTAACAATAAACTGCAGTGTGATTGACAGACTGTCGGTTAAATGAATGGCATTCCATGGTATACCATGAGTATCTTTTTGGCTCTTCAGTATTGTTTTTGTTTTCTTTACTAAAATTAATCAACATGAGTCCATCATACAATACCACAAAAAAGTTTAGATCCCCTTGGTCATTTAATGGAGTATTAAAGTATGTCTGATTCTGATAATGGCCATCCTTATTTTTATGACTTTCTACATTGCAATAGCATAGTGAAGACATCAAAAGCATGCCTCAAATGCATATAGAAATAAGTATCAAATGCAAAATTGTGAAATAATTCAAAATATCTTGAATATTTAACTTTTTTCTAAATATACCCCCCACCCACCACCAACACATAGACTTTTGTTCTTACTGCTTTGGTCACTCTTGGCCTTCTCTCAAGCTTCATGAGGTTAGTTGCCTGAAAAGGTTATGCAGCTCAGCTCCCAGAAGTATGCTGGTGAAGATTCTCAGTCATCCAGGTCATGGTTATTTATTTGAATTGAGAAAGCTTACTGGAGAGGAGGCGAAACGTCTTCAATTGCGAAAAACAAGTCCAGTTGTTTTGTTTTTTACTTTTTTTTTTTTTTTGGAACTCCCAGAAGTAGTAATAAAGAATAAAGACAAATCTTGAGAAGGTGAGTCCACTGGTAGTGTATAATTGTTTCCCCAAGTCCCTTTTGAATATCTGTGCATGCGCAAGACCGTCTTACCTTGCTCTTCTGCTATTCAGGGGAATCGGATGAATAAAATCTCCCAAATCCACGCTGGTCTATGTGCAGCCATCAAGCGGAAACTCAGAAGGAACGAGCACACACACTGACGTTACATGAGCGTGTCAGAATGATTGGCATGTTGGACAACCAATAGATAAGGCAATTGCCCCTGAACTTGAGGGACAGAGGGGGGTGAGTACATAATGTCTATAGGCGAAAGCCGGAACAAAACTTTGAAATTTTACAAGCTCCTAAAGAGCTTGATATTTCAACCTCCTTTTAGGGAATACATATTGTGTTAACTACTGTCAGGATGAAAGGACGATTTTAGCCAGTATAACAAAAGGTGTCTCTGAACAGGATTGCCAACTATACCTTTAATCTGACAAATAGGCCTCATTTGGAACACATGTTCTAATTTAATCAATAGGACTGCAGTCCAACTCAAAATGACAGGTATTATTTTTTTCCTTCACTTTTGACAGTTTGAATCACATTAACTCAATGTCACACATGGTTTGGTACAATCATTGAACATGTTACTTTAGTGTTTTAAATAACACAGAAAAATGCATTTTTTTGCAGCACATGAATAAGCAAATCCCACTGGTTTCTCACTTGCAAATAAAAGTTGCCTTCCTCCAGTGTGACGTCACTCCCAAACCTGAGACAAATTTAATGCAGCATAATTATGCCCCCGCAATGGCACTGACCTCAGCTTCAGCTTAGTTTTTGAACCCGAATTCACATCTCTTTTTTTATTTGTCTAAGTGTATCTGTGAGCTACGGAGGCAATACAAAATGAATTATTTAAATTTTATTTTAATTACGTTCCACAATGAACATATCTCAGCGACACTAGGAAAGATGGATAGTGACAAATCTAAAATTTATAGAATTCTTCAATTTGCATAAAGTGTATTATCTAAACATATAAGTGAAAGGTAAGGGTGCCAAAAAGGTCATTAAAAATTAAGTATACTGAATGCAGTATATGGACCTTATCCATCAATCCCTCAATCTGCTTGTTACCTAATGTTTAATTGTTGTAAGACGTGCAGAAGTCAAGCCCAGTGTGAATATAATATGCATGACTCTGAGTGGAAGTAGAAGTGAAAGCTGACACTTTGTGATGGACAGTTCTTTTTTATATTAATGTTTGAATAATATGTGCCCAGAGGGTGTGGCATAAATTAAAAAGGAGAATTGAGGTATAAATTTTTATGAGTCATCCTCATCTATTTCCATTACCTATTTGAAAATGAAAGAATCAAAGTTTTTTAGATTATACAGATGACTATACACTGTAGGCAGACGGAAGGCCTGTGGTCCGTTTAAGGAGTATTACTTTCCTCTTCAAAATGTTTTAAAAGGATTTCTGAAAAACTGCAATGTCACACAACTCATGCTATAATCTTATTTATTTACTAACAGAAGAGCAAATCGATGTTTAGTGAACTTTGGTTTCAGTGGAGCAAGTTGTTTGAAGATGACAGTTAAAATGTGTTTATTTTAAATGTATTTTTTCCACAACAGTCACAATAACCCTTATATAATTTGTACCTTTATTTCAAATGTCACCCAAAATCATTATTTTTTCAATGACTTTATGGTTATTTACTTGCAAGGTACCCAATAAGTAACAGACTCATTTTTAGCGCATCTAGTTGTAGACCTCATTCAACTCTAGCCATATATAGTCCACAATTACCTCTGCTTGTTTTGTCCTTATAAATAATTTCTTTATATATTTTGCTATAAAAATATATTTTATAACAAAACTGAAAATATGTAAGACACACAAAAAGGCCTTGGCATGCAGATTATTTGGTCTCTGCATGTGTTGGAACTTTTATTACCCACCTTTCAGTCACTGCAGAAAATCTATAGTTCAATTAAGATAAAAAAATTATAAAAAAAACACATGTGGTTAATATTGCATTGTATTTGAATATTCAGTTCTGAATGATGCATTAAAGCATCACACATTCCACTGACTCAAAGCCTGTGTGCGGACAACAAAATTACTCATGGTCATAAAATTCAAAGTTGAATTTATTCAAAACAAAATTTTCAGTTATTCATCATAACTCAGGATTTTCAACCAGAAGTCAAACATTGGACCAGGCTCACAGTTTATGGTCTAATATAATCACAATCACTGAAGACTTGCTTAAAAGCAAAGATGTCAGGTTTATATTACTGACATGAGTATTTTAGTTTAAACTCCTACCAGTCTTTCCAAAAACCAGGCCACCACTCCCCAAAGTGGCAGCACAGTTGCGTTCTGAGAAGGGTTTGACTCATTTAACAAATGGCATTGGTCGATAACGAGACCCAGTCTGATAAGTAAGGTGAAACAAACTGAAAAACCTCCAAGATTAACATCAAGTGGTCAGTATATGTTTTTATGAATTATCCTTTACTTGTGATAATTCTTCCTAAGCCAGTCCCCAACTCCTCTCCTTTTGGTCCAGCAATACGGAGATGAGCTGCTATGCAAGTCCTATCATGTGCTCGGGGCTGATGTGATGTAAATTAAAGTAATTAGGGAAGTGTCAAACACAATTAATAAAACAGGTTTAAGTTGAGAAAACACTTGTCAGCAGAATGAATGAAGATTTCGCCTCTTGTTTCCCTGATGCTGCCCCCCCCCCCCCCTTTTTGCTGCTGTTCAATTAGGTCATAGATTGCTCATAAGTTACTGCTCCCCTCTCACTTTGCCTTTTGCCCTCCATCTCTTGTTCTCGCAGCCTCTCCAATTCTATGCATGAAGACCTGTGAGAAAGGAGGGGGGAGTCTCCATCCCGTGGAAGGGAAATAAATTTGCCTGTCCATCCACCGCCTGGATGAAATTAATTGCAGGCTCCTCATGTTGTCTGGATACAACTGGGGCATTAACATAAGCAATTTGCTTCAAACTTCTTCTGCGGCCTGTTTAATAGAGCATCCGACCTGGCTGATAAGGCTTAAGGTCCCTGACACATTAGCATTTTTATAATATCAAAATATTATAGCACCATGATTTGCTAAGCCTCATTCATTATTGATAAGAACAAAAGGTTTTATAAATTACAAAAGGGGAGCATGACCTATAATTATGGCAAGCAAATTAGGGTGTGCAGTAAAGCCAGTTACATTTTAGAGAAAAATAATGATGCTGGAGACCTTTCTCCTTTTCTCTGGATTGGAAAAAAAAACAAAAGACAATCACTTTCACATGGGGTTGAGGAGCACGCTCACAGGTTCATGGAGGACATTGCTTGTACAAGAAAGAGAGCAAATGTCTGTGGTCCATTCACCACCCTGTGTATTAAGCAAGTTAATTTCAGCAATTGCATATACCTGTGGATAAATATATCAACCCAATGATATAAAAGGCAAGACTGACAAAAACATTTGTTCATGCCACAAACTTAAAATGGCAATATAGTTTCCGCACATGATTTGGACTTCAGTATAGAGTCCATATGAGAAACTAGTTTATTTTCTTGAATGCAAAAATTTACTTTCTATTTCTTAACATTACACTTGACTATCCATTTCTTAACATTACACATGACTATCCATTTTTCTATCCACCGGTCCATTCACCTATCCCAAATTTCAGGGTCCACCTGGACAGGTGTCCAGTTAATCACAGGGCCAACACAGAGATGCGAACACACACACACACACACACACACACACACACACACACACACACACACACACACACACACACACACACACACACACACACACACACACACACACACACACACAAACACAGGCTATTTTTATGTATGTTTTTGAAGTTTGGGTAGGAGTGCTAGAGGAAAATCTACACATAAATGGAATGCAATCGCAAAAAGGATCTTACACCCAAAACCGCCTTCATAAATAAATGGGCATCAACATGTCCAGTTATCCAGTGCACTTATTTGGGAAGAATATTCCAGTCTAGATATTACGGTAGTTTCTGTGAATGTTTTCACATTAGGAATACAATACCATTTTCACAATTTTCTGTACTTGTTGAAAAGAAATGACAATGACATCAACCTGAGTACAGAACAGTAAATAAGGTATTACCTACTTTGTCTTTTCAACCTCCTTACATTTTTCAGACCACCACACAAGTTTTAATATCAAAGAAAGAAATTATGAGTAAATATTACATGCAGTTTTCAAATGTTGACATTGTCTTAAAGGTGACCTATTCTGAAAAATAAATCACATTTTGTACATTTTTATACTTCCATGTGGGTCTTTACTGCTTCGAGAAACAGTTCAAGCACTAAATAAAACATTCAGCTGTTTTTGGTTAATAAGTTAATGTTTTGTTGGTGTCTTCAAAACTAGCTGTTTCAAAAACCTCCCAATTATTATGGCACAATCAGGGGTATTGCCCCTCAATGAGCAAACCAAGCTAAATCCAACCCTTCACCTAGCAGCCACACACAGGCAACTAACAATTAATATTAAGCTAATTAGCATTGAAAATCCCATAGGGAGGCTAGAGCTATTAGCATCTTGTTTTTTTTTTCTCAGGTTCTTCTGACCTAAATCAACCAAGATGACTCCTAGAAGTATTTTACACAAACCAACACTCAAACATAAGCCTCATAAGCCTAACAGAGAGATGTTTAGTTGAGAAGATATAACAGGACAGTCAGGACACAGACAGCTAAAAGTTAGCATGCTACTAATTTGCACTGAAGCTCCCATAGGAATGATAGTGCTATTAGGGCAGTGCTTCTCAATAATTTTTGTCACCCCCCAGGAAGAAGAAAACGCCCCCCCCCAAAAAAAAGAAAACAACAAAAAAAAAAACACCCCTCACTGTCTACTGCAACTGTAAATTGTTTTTTGTATCTAAAGAAAAAAAAATCTGAAGAGTATCAAAATGCTTGCAACTTGCAGAATTAAAAACATAAATTTGTCTTTGAGTTCCTCAACCAGCTGTTCTTCAAGATCATTAGCAATGTCGTTCACACATTGGGCGACAGTATCCTTGGACAGATGGATAGTGCTTATTTTTCCACCACTTGCGTCATTCAGCAAGACAGAAACCATGTCCATTAGCGCCTTGATACCATCACTGAAGTATATACAGTATTAATTAATATGACATGTATAAAGTGACAACTGAAGATAATAAGGTTTTTTTTCTGTATGGAAGTGAGTCTGTAAATATCTGGATCCAAGCACCTGTAGGTGTTTGTGAGAGCGCGCTTGTGTATGTAAATTTTATCCAAAACAGAAATGCTCATCAGTGGTTGAGAAGAGCCAAAGAACCACACTGAGGTAGACGCCAGGGGAACCAAGAACGCAGATACCAAAAGGACCCTCAAAGTAAAGGTGCCCACGATGGACCAACACTGTAAATATGCCCCCCCCCACCAACGGTAGAAAAGAGACGGCCCCAAGGAAACCCCCCAACTGCCACAATGCCGAATCACTCGGGAGACGTGGGGACGAGCCCGTGGGCTCCGCCGGCAGCCAGCGATGTTGGAGTGGATCCAGCCATGGGCCCCAAGTACCCAAAGCCCCGGGAGCGCCCAACACCCGGCAGGTTCCCTGACCGAGCCCTGGGGGGCCAGGCCCCATGAAGCAGCCACCATGAGTGAGCCGTCACCCGCCCGGGAACCCAACCCCAGACACTGAGTACAATCAATGCACTAGTGGGCACAGGCGCCAGCCAGCAGAGGGGAGCAGGATGGGGGGATGGGCTCCACACTTAGTGGAGACCTGAGATGTCCTTGGGTGAGGGGGCAGTACAAACCCAACCTAACAAGTAAACAAACAGAAAACTACATACAGTCTCATTCGTTTGTTCCCACCCTAGTGCCCCCACATGCAAAAACTCCTTGATAAAAAAAAAAACAAAACAGAAAAAAAGGGACACATGACACACATTCGCACTTACCACTCACATCCCATATTCCCAGGTCCAGGCACCGGCCCGGACCGGGTAGGTGAACCCTAAAATAAAATTGAGGGCACCACCACAACCCAACCATCTCGGTTCCTGCTTCGGTCCTGGCCCCCCATCCCATCCCATCCCCAGACCAGACGACTCCCTGGGCCCATCCTTCTAGGGATAGGGCCAACATGAACCGAACAGGCCAATCAACCAGAGCCCCCCCCTCCACAAACCCTGAATTTAGACCGAGCTGTAAACACTGGAGAGTTGGAAGCGCAATCCTCCCCCTCTTTCTAGTGTGCTTCCAACACCCCAGTGTTTACAGCTTGGTCCTCCAACCTATTGCAAAGAGATTACATCAGCAGTCCCATCGTTTTTCAATTGACAAAGACTCCTGGATAGGTGTAATGGATAGATAAGTAATGAAATCTGACCATTATGGCTTCTTCACACCCCAGCCAAACATCATACCAATCATGTCTTGCACAAACTCCTCCCACACTACAAGACACTCACAACAGAGACCCCTTTCTCGTTCGATTTCGCCCCATGTGATGTCACTTCAACACTTGTTTACTGGTACCCACAAACTTGAATCTTTCGGAGAGCTGTCTTACTCCATACTTAATAAATAATTTTTCGCATAAAATTGACAGTGCCCTAAAACAGCTCATTCTGTTAGAAGCTCAAAATAGGTGAAACTGAGTGGTGAAATCACATTATCTGTGAATAATTTTGTGCAAAAAAAGGTAATTAAAATGTCTTGTATAACCCACAGACCTATCATAAATGTTTAAAAGAAAGCGTAATAGGTAACCTTCAATGGAAAAATAAACCTATCCAAGCAATCCGACATTTTCTGAAAACATAATTTTCCCTTAAACTTAATAGCTTGTTATACCTCTCTTGTTAAGCAGCAACTACCAACAAATCTTCATGATAACTAGTAATAAATATTTTATATTGGTTTGGAGGGATTTTGGCCTATTTGTCTTTTCAGAATTGTTGTAATTCAGGCAAATATATGGGCTTTCATGCATGAATGGTCTGCTTGAGGTCACACCACAACATTTCAATTGGATTTAACTTCAGATATTGGCTGGGCTAGTAAAAATCCGTTTACACTATCCAGAGGGGGACTTGCCGGCATATTTTGAGTCATTGTCCTGCTGGATAAACACAATTGAACTTGAGCATAAGGTTACAAACATATTCCTGGCAATTTTCCTTCATGAAGTTTTGCTAAACCACAAAATGTATAGTTCCATTAATTACGGCAAGACATTACAATCTTAAAGAAGGAAATACACACACCCACAATACACACAACTAAGCAAACTGCTCCACTTTTGTCTTGTCAGTCCACCGCATATTTTTCCAAAAGTCTTTCAGTTCATCAAAATTTTTATTTGGAATATTTGGCATTTGTGTTCTTTTTGCACAACAGTGGTTTTGGATTGGAAAACTCAGATCTTTTCAATCTTAGCCCTGTCTCTTTCTTATTATTCAACTATGAACACTGGCCTCAAAAGGCCTGACATAGATCTCTGTACCTGTACCTGTGTACAGAACTGCTTGCTCCTTGTGGACAAGCACAAGCTCCTATATATACACACTAATTTTAGCTCAGCTGAACAATTGTGTTTCACTCAGAGAGTACAGTTTTCACCACTGCCTCATCGGGTTGATGTTGCGCTCGTTTACAATCACATAGTTTTGCTCTCTTTCAGATTTGTTGAGATGACAACCCTGACGGTGAAATTGTTTTAGTTTATAAAATGACAACAAAGCTGATAGCTGATAAAGCTCTATACAATAATAACAGATTAAGGTGGGGTTGGCAGTATAATTCTGGAAAATAGGAAATTACTGATCAAAGTCGGCCATGTTTAAAAAAAACGGTACATCAATGTCACAATATGGATAGATGGATAGATAGATAGATAGACAGACAGACAGACAGACAGACAGACAGACAGACAGACAGACAGACAGACAGACAGACAGACAGACAGACAGACAGACAGACAGACAGACAGACAGATAGATAGACAGATAGATAGATAGATAGATAGATAGATAGATAGATAGATAGATAGATAGATAGATAGATAGATAGATAGATAGATAGATAGATAGATAGATAGATAGATGTGCCTGAGGCTCACAAAATAGTACTTAACTGTTTTGAAATGACTCCAAATTTACAAAGAGGTCACATTTATCATCAGATGCAGATAAAAAAAAAAACTTGCTAATGCTTTCCAAACAATCTTTAGCATAGCAGGCTAACATGTGTATCTTTATGTATGAGGTGCTGTAAGAAGTTTTATAGTAGTTTAACCTGTAGTAATTACCCTGTTATCTCACTTACAATGGTAAAGTGGGCACAGAGTTTGATTGTCTTACTGGGTCTGTCTAATCACAGCCACACTGTGTCCCTGAGTGCTCCAAGCTCATTATCATTCATTAACCTCTAGCTATGATGTCGCTCTGTCCTCCTCTTTCAGTCCTACAGCATTACCAATCGCAGATATATTTTGTTAAAGAAACAATGAGCATTTAGAGAGAGCATATTCTGAATTCAGGCTTTTGTTAGAGGTGACTTATTCACCGGTCTTTCTTCATGTCCTCCTCTCAATTCCTCTCCATCTAATCGCCCTCTGTCTATAACAATAAGAATTAATTAGCTTGCTTATTTTCCTCTGGTTGTAGAGACGCTCCCCATCTGGATGGAAGACAGTCCTCTGTGTGCATGATCAATGGTGTGGAGAGACAGTTGCCAATTTGAAAGCTTTGCTGTGTGGCCCAGGTCAGAACTTCCAGAAGGCAAACTAATGTTCGTCCAAAGCACACACTCACACAGATGAAGATTGCACCATTTGAATATGTTTAAACCTCCAAAGTCTTTTAAATCTTGCTATTAGGAATACCCATTACACAATAAAGTATAACATAGTGCATGGTTTGCTCTGTGGAAACTGCACAGTTATCTCTATTACGATAAGACTTTGCCATGGTTTCCATGTTAACTTTAGTAGATGCAGACTTGTGTTCATACCATTTTGGGTTCCACAGTGCTGAACTCGTGTCAGTAGTTTTTGCCTTTCAGTGGACTTGGTTGTATTAATTTGGATATAGGTAAAGTGCCTACCCAAAGTCGAATTTGTCTCTCACAAAAATGCATTAATTTGTCTATTAGGTTTTTCCCTGCATTATAAATTATTGAAACGTGGATAAAGTCAACACCAAATTTCTTAAGCTTCGGAAACAAATGATTAAGCAAAAGGTTGCCAGGCCAACACAGGGCAACACAGATACTAAATTAGATATTTGTCTGTCAAATATTGTGCTCTTCTTTATGATGCAGATGCGGATGACCAACTCTAATGACTATGACTAAGATTAGTCATTTTGTCCTTCAAATAAGCACCACACATGTACTTAGCTGCACTCCACCCCTTGTGCCTGTTCCCTGTCTCACTGATCGGAATAGCAAAGGAGAAACTTGCGTGTGGATGATTTGCTTTAAAGAACCTGTGACCCTGCAACTATATTTACTTACTTACACTTATATCAAACTAGATTAATGGAAAGAGTAAAGAACAGCTCTGTTGATTATATTTTTTTGCTGCTTGTGGTGCCTGAAGGTGCATTCACACCGACCAGCTTTTGGCGACCGTCACCACTTTTGCATCCTGTCGCTTGCCTGACATATCGCCAGCAATTTGCATGGTGGGCAGGAATACAGTAAATGGCGTTATCTAAGGATTCTTTCACTTACCTGCCACTCCAATCTCCTCACTTACTCTTTTCCAGGCTTGGTCCTTTCTGAACTTGTCTCCATAATAATTGATTCATCATACAACTTAGGCTGACCGCAGATCGCCACTATTAGCTTGTCTTCCATTTTGAGTGAAAACAGCTTCATCTCCACTGCAGTCCTTCACCCCACGTCACAGCCACATCAAGTTCCTGATTTGTTGTCGCAACACGACAAGACACAAAAGATTTTCTGACTCCAACGACTGTCACTTCGCATCCATCGCAGGTGTTTAACTGTGGCTTCGCTGTAATCACCAAAATCATACCTGTTGTGTCACTAGAAATGCTTATGTTCAATCGCGTCTCTCCTGTGTGACACCTGTACATAGCGATAACATGTAAATCAGGCCGCCACATTCACGTTTGCTGCGAACGCACCTTTACAGTTCATAGCAACTCATCAACTTGGCTTTTTGATTAGTTTTCTTGGTTATTCAGAGTGATATCAGGTTAATAGTAACCCCTTTGCAACCACGGTACACAGGTCAAGGCAACATATCAAGAAGGCATCCAAAGCTCAGTTTGAATGTGTTTTGTGAATGAGGCTAATATTGTTCTGCTTCCTTCCCTCGTGATTTCATGTTGTGTAATGATTGCCTGTTGTGTTTTGTACCACTATGCGAATGCTTTCTTACCCCACCTACATAGCCATACAATTCTAAGATGAACTGTGGTTGATTTTGGAAGGATAAAGTGATCCATCACAAGCTGGCACAGATAAAAATAAATAAACACCTTACTGCTAATGTGACTGAATGGACGGAAGAGAGGACAGCAGGCATTAAGTTAGCCCTTAATTTAAAAATAATTGCTTTGAGAGTCAATTCACAGAAAACGCTTGTTCCACCACATCCCAATGACAATTGATTGGACTGAGATCTGCCATTTGAGTATCACAAACTCATTTTCATGTTCAAGAAACCAGTTTGAGATGATTTGAGGTTTGTGATGTTACGCATTATACTGCTTTAAGCAATAATCAAAACATGGGTACATGGTGGTCATAAACGGAGGGATATGGTCAACAGCAATACTTAGGTAGGCTGTGAGTACCTAAAGGTTACCAATACAATATCTTTTACACCATTATACCACAAGCAGCCTGGAAACTTCATACAAGACAGGATAGATCCATGCTTTCATGTTGTCTAAGGTCACACTAAAAGACACCTAAATAATAAAAGATTGATAGAGAGGTTGACATATCAATAGACAGGCAGACAGATTCCAATTAATAAGTCAGTATAAAAAGTAGGAACAACATGAAAGGAAATTTTCTAAAAGCTTAATAATATTACCAGCATTTCCTTTACCATTCATCATGATGACCAATTTTCAAAATTATTTACCTAATTTTATATGTCATCTTCAGTACCTCTTGTGATTTTAGCTTGCTCTTCGCCTGGACCAGAGAAAGGAAGGTCAAAGCATCACTCTTGCCTTACCTCATTTGTCACTAATGTGTCAAAGAGAGGATGACATTTACAGCTTGGTGAAGTGACTTCCTTCCAGCCCATCAGGCACCCCCAAGGTAATAAATGTTTACCTTTAAAAAGAGGTCTAGGGGATTGTTTTTCCCCCACTGAGGATATTTAAGGGTTTCCTTGATGTATGTGTTCTTATTGTTGCCACATTTTATTCAAAAGGCCAAACATTAAATTAATTCTTAGTTTTATGTTTTTTAATTATTTGTTAAATAAAGTCTTCTTTTGGCACTAGTGGACTTTTATTGAACAGTAATTTGACTGGACACAGCGTGAAGACATAAGGGAAGGACATGCAGCAAATGGCTTGAGACCAGGAATAAAACTCAGGACAACTGTGTTGAGGACCGTAGACTCAGGATATGGTGTGACTGCTCTACTAACTGAGTCACCCAGCATCCCTTATTAAATAAAATTTCTATGAGTGTTGATATAATTAGTGGACATTAGTTAACATTACCTAAAAAATGCATTAATTTTTATATATTTAGAACAATTTCATTTAATTTAGGTTAAGATTCCTACATAGCCTTGTAAATGTCATAGTTAGATGAGGGAGGACCCAGAGTCAGAGGTGGAAAATAAGGAAAAAAAGGAATTTATTTTAATCAAACTTACAGCGGTGAGTTACAGGCATGGAGAATGATAGGTAGAAAACAAGAGGAACCAGTGACCAAGCATGAAAAGAGACTGCTTAAATACTATAAAGATAGGTATAGAAAAAGGAAGAGAACCAGGTGGAGACAATGAGATGATTAGTAGACACAGGTGAGAGCAATGAAGGGAAAGCTGGGGAGGAGGGAGCCTAAAGAAATTACATGAGACAAAGAAGAAAACAGAACCGAAGAAAAAACAACAACAATAAATGAACAAACTAAAAATAAGCTAACAACTAACTGAACTGAAGACAGTCAGGAAAACAAATGATATAACATAAACAAGAATAAACTAAATAAATTCATAAGGAATATAATACTAAATAATGACAGGAAACAAGAAGGAAATAACTAAATATATAGACTAATAAACAATACTAAAGAGGTGAAAGAAGACTAACAGACCACAGGAGCCTAAAAATAGACAAACACCTAGGGGTTGTGACAATAAAGGTTGGACAAAATATCAAAATCAAATTACAAACAAAAGACAATGCTATTAAACTAAATAAAAAATGAAGACAATCATTCTAAACTGCATTGATGGTCCTTGTTAAATGCTTCTGTTTCAATTTGAAATGATGCCAGGCAGAGTTCAGTTTTCTAAGGAATTCCACATGTTGACCCCTATGTCCAGAAAAAGGTTTCCATCCGGGGACCTTTAAGCCAAGACATCGCATCCGTATCGGCATCCGATCTATCGAAAAATCAAATTGTATGAAGTCGTAGCAATTACATCTGGTTGAAGTGAATAGGGCTGGGCAGACCGCTTGTGGTGTAGTACTACCGAGAAATGTAACGGAAAAGTCATGAGTTAGACAGGTAGAGAGACGTGTTGGCAAAGTAAAACACATCTGCTTTGGGGGAAATATAAAATAAAATCTCTGAACTGCAAGGTAAACTGTATGAAATTGTTAGCCATGTTTGTCCCCATATAGGTTCATCCGGAAACACACAGCTCAATGAAAAATCAATAAAATATTTAAACAAACAGTGTACTTACCCATGGTAAGAGCTCAGAAGTAAAGAAAACAGATAAAGTGAAACAATAAACTTCTTTGAGCTTGTTTGAGTACCAACTACTGTTTTACGTTTACTGTCAAGCTTGTTTATGTTGGTGGAATTTCTGATACAAACTCTGGCATGAATACTCGATTTGAATTCAGTCTCGTGGTCTGTAAAGGGATCTTCTATGCAGCCAGTATGTCAGAAAATAACAGCAGATTGGAGCGTGAAGGAGCCAACACAAGCGGTGTGTCTTTGGCTTCACATTAAGCCACCTGACAATTCCCATTGGGTTCTCCATGTTCTACTGGAAGAGTTATTCTGAGAGAAAACACAATTTCATGGATCACCTGAGGACCTTTAGCATGTAAACATTTAAAACCCAGTTAGTGGTTTGAAAATTCCATTACGTTTGTCATATTCAGTTTCTTAAGAAAATCAGTGATGTTATAGGCTTCCAATCACAAATGTTAACAGAAGACATGACTTGTTAAACCACACTGGAACAGATGCCAAATGATGAGAGTTCTGTTGAAAAGGTGTTGTCAGCAAATAAATGGAAGCATGACCTTTACATGAAAATGGCAAGTCAGTTATGTATATGAAATCAAAACAATCAGAACACAAACTAAAGTTGACACAGACTAAATTCTAATCTTTAATTCTAATCTTTTGATTTCAGGAAACACAATAACTGAGGTACCTGAAATAAACCTCCTCCAGAACCTTG
Organism: Fundulus heteroclitus; assembly: GCF_011125445.2. Classification (NCBI taxonomy): domain Eukaryota; kingdom Metazoa; phylum Chordata; class Actinopteri; order Cyprinodontiformes; family Fundulidae; genus Fundulus; species Fundulus heteroclitus. Next base: position 18,938,676 of record NC_046362.1, read on the forward strand.
TAAAATGCTGGTAGAAGCCTTTTTGGCTGTGCTAGGTCAGCTGCTCAAGATAAAAAGACAGGCAAAAATCTGTCTTGTTTCCCTTTGTAAGTAAAATCACCGTGGATATCAGAAAAATTTATAAGATGAGTGAAAGGCAAACATGCTTTCATTATAATAGGAAAAGAACAACCTTTGTAATATAATGCTAAAAAAACAGCAAGACCAAGAACATTTTGACAGGAGACATTCAAATGTAACACTGTTCTCTTGAAACTTTATTTAATGCAACGGGTTGTATATTTTTGTTGTGCAATTTCATTACATTCTTTGACACAAAAAAGCAACAATATATTCAACGTGTACATTGAACTTTGGTGAATTTTGACTTTCTGGACATTTACATGTCCAACTGTCTGCAAATAGGCAATAGAGTACCAACCTACACAATCATTGCTAGACCTGTACATGAATTGAGCCAGTGCTGAATCAATGGAAAGCTGTAAAAATGTGAGAATGAGATGAAGAGAAAAAAAAAAAAAACTATGTCTGGGCCTTCAGGGCTGCAATGCTCAACATCACACCAGACTCTTATCTGTGGACGCATCTTTCCCTTGAGAGGATTCCTCACTCCAGCAAACAGCAGGATTCAAAGGTATATCAGGTGCATGACCCTAGGGTTAGTGAAATCTACAACCCTGCAGAATCAGCTGAAAGAGTCTGACCCAGAACTAGACATCATCTGAGCAGTGCACATGAACATGTTCACTGATACAGTATCTCATAAATCTATGGCTAGACAATTCTGGACACGGGGATGAAAATGCAGTTTTTGTGGGATATTAAAACTAAATATTATTAAATCTCTCAGATAAGTTAAAAATGAACTTAATCTGATGTCATCCTGATGGACTTTGTACTACACTAAAGTATAATTCTTTGTACACCGTTTTATTGCAAAAATGGATCAAATACCAGTCAATTTTCCCCTCATTAACCTTTAGTTCATTGCTTAATGTGTCAAAGGCCAAAGGCCATTGTAATCTCTCTCAATGGACACACTGTTCTTGATCAATAGGCTTCTTGCTCAGCAGCTCACATTGTTTTATTTTCCTGCTTGTGTTCCATGGTAAGGTGTGAAAGGATCATTCCAAATCTCAAAGGAGAGGCCTCTTTCAATATCCTCAAAGCAGCGGATCCCACCCACTCAATTGTTCTCCACATAATCATATAAAAAGATTCAGGAAGAGTTGTTTTTTTATTGTTGTTGTGTTTTTCCTCTGCCGAACAATGCCCTTCCGCCACAAGGTCCCATAACAGCCCACCGGTCTGCGCTCTGCTCACCTCCACCCCTCATCCCGCCCTTGCTATCTCGTTTTCCTCATCTGGCCCAGGCCCACTTCCACATCTACATCCCATTGTCTGAGCAAAGGCAGCACGCGCAGGGCTGCGGCCAGTCCAAACACACTCATCACTTTGTCTGGACAGCTGCCAGTTTTTTTTTCTTTTCTTTTTTTGAGGAAAATGTCAAGTTTGTTTATTTCAAAATCAATTTAACAGTTGTGATAACAGAATACTGTTCACAGTCCTTCTTTGTCTCAAAGAGTGCAAAATATTTTCTTGTTTCTTTTCTAGCTGAATGTGTATGTGTCATATAATGTATGTTGGGATTCATCCGTGCACGTGTCGGAAAAACCAAATCCCAATCCATCATGCATTCCCTTGAGGTGAGCCAGCCAGTGTGTGTGTGTGTTTGTCACTGTCCCCTGTCAGGAAAGAGGGTTGGAGTGTGTTCTCTGGGCAAACCCCCTTTGGCTGAGGAAGTGCTCCTCTATATTGGCCTCTTTGTGACTCGCTAATCGAGCTTTCCTGTCAGCAGGCTGCACAGTCCCAGTGCACGGTGCACTACGTGATACAGACCCACTCTGGTGCTCCAAGGGAAGTTCTGGGATCAGCAGATAACAGCACAACTCCCTCCTCTAACACGCAGAGGAGTGCAGCCTCTCTCTGTCCTTGCATAAAAAGGGAAAGCCATATTTCCTATGAAAAAATGCAATACCTGGCCACATGTCTCATTTGGATAACCTCTAACACATATTTAAATCTTTAAGTAGTACAGTTACATGCTTTTCATAGTTGGCAATGCAAAATAAATTCCTGAATTTCATCAAGTTGTGTTATAAATTAGAATGCTATATCAAGAACTAATTGTTTTCTTACTGACCTAACACAGCTTTGTGTTGTTTCTTCTGTTGGATATCTTGTCAACCAAGATAGACTAGAACATAACACTGATGCAGAGATGTTTACCAGGCAAATGTGATATTATATTTTGTGTGCAACATTTATTTATGTGGCCACACTTGCTGGACAACTATCTTTATATTTTTCAAATTTGTGTGCCTATAATCTAAATGAACATGTAATATGTCTATCTATCTTATTGTACATAGCTTTCAATTTACTTTACTTGTATAAATTAATATGTTTTTTTTTATCTATAAAACTACAGATATACCATATTTGGGGGGAGTGCTAGCCTTGTGGTTAGAGCAGCGCGCTTGCACTCAGAGAAGGATGCAAGTACCCGGTTCGATCCCCAGCGCCTCCACTCTGGGTCCCTGAGCAAGACCCTTAACCCCACATTGCTCCCTGGGCGCCGCACATGGCAGCTCACTGCTCCCCTAGGGTGATGGGTTAAAAGCAGAGAGCAAATTCCGTTGTAATGCATGTTTCAATAACAATAAAGATGATATTACTATTATTACTATTTTTTGGACTATAAGGCGCACTGGATTATAAGGCGCACAATGAAATAATGTGTAACCCTTCACGTACACTATCCATCTCTATTGAGAGGATGGAGTCATTGGACTACACTGCCCTGTATCTAACATAAGGCCAAAATAAACGTAACTTTTATATTGAATTAACTTTCTAGGTTTATTGTTGCTAGCGCGTACTCCGGGCACGGGCTGCCCAAAGGCTCCCACATATTCAGGCATACTGTGCGCATACTGTGAGCCTGGCAGACTCCACACTGATTCTCCACAGGAGTTTTTTGCCCTTCCTAGTTTAGCGTACTGTTGCCTACATTTCTTGTGGCAAATACCTACAATTCCCACACTTTCGGCCAGTGGTACGAAGCGGCGAACGGATTGTAAAATGTGTGATTAGCTAGGTGAGCACCAAGAGCCGTTTCTTTTCCAGCAGGCTCCCACTGCACCTGTCAGTGAGAAAGAAATATATGTCAGAGCCTGATCTACATTTGTATTCTACCATTCCTTACTATATTTCTTCAGGATGCCACATTGCTTAATAAAAGCAGGGTACAAAACAAAGGTGGGGCTTCACGCTACCATTGAAAACTAAAAGCAGTACAGTGCAGCGGAATTTGGGCAGGACAAGTAGAGCAATATGGGGTAGACAAGGTTCATGGAAAAGTCTTATTAGAGCAGCAGTAGAACCAAGCGTAGGGTTCGAGCCTGGTGCATCCTGTGGCGCACAGAGAGCAGGTGGAAGCAGGTTAGCAGTGAAAGCTGACTCAGAATGACCTAATTCTAAGTTAAAGCTAATTTCTTATTCATCCAGCAAGACGTGAGGGGGACAATTATTTTTTATTTTCTTTACATTTTTATTAGAAAGGCTTGTTGAAATTTAGTTTTACTTCTCAATATTGAAAGTTAAAAGACTAACCACCGGATTCCACGTCCTGCACTCCTGTCCTTGTCCGTTCTGTTCCAGACTGTCGTGACGCTGTGAAAAGCAACGCCTACTGCATCTGCGGTTACTCTGCATGCCCTGCTCTGTCTTCCTTGCAGCTCGAGGAGAGCATGTGCAAGAGGTACAAGTTCATGCCATAAAAAGGGGATTTAAAGGAGCCGCAAACAAAACTAGTTGGGAGAACTAGTTGGCATGACACTTGTTGACATCTGCATTCTTGTGTGCCGCTGACTGAAACACATTCAGTCAGAACGTCCACACGACAGAGGTTGGAATTACAGCTTTGTTTTCAAATCAAATTGCTAAATGCCTCAGCATTAGCGACATAAAATAAACAAGCTAATTAAAAGAGATATTTACATTTAAATGTCATTCTATAATTTAATTACTGCTTACATTTATGCATTTGCTGTATTTATTTTATGCTTATATATTTTTTGAACATATATTTATTTCTGTATTTATTTTGGATTTTGTCAGCGTTAGTATATATTCAGATTTATTGAAAATTACTAAAATTTTCAGAATTTCTACTGCAACTAGGCAAGATTGCATATGCTAGACCTTTTTCTGCATACTTTGTACCTTGTACACCAAAATGATTGGCCTCATCATACCTTTAAGATATTAATACAACTGGGGATCAATAAGGTAACACATACAAAAAATATCAAAAAAAGATTAATGTAAAGGGGTTGGTGCCTATAGCAAACTGTATTTATGCATAATACAAGCATTAACTGTAAGAGTTTATATTTCTTAAAAACCTTTCCTTTTAAACATATAACTACGTTATATCCCAATTTTATTTTTCTTGCTCAATATATACCTCAGTAATATGCAATGCTGTTTTAGTCCTTCCAGTAAAGAGGACCATCAAACACAGCCCAGAAAACAGTGAATTATTATGACTTTCACTGGTGACATTTTACAGCGGCATATGGCAGAAAGCTCATGGGAGAGCATAGGTTTTTGATGAATACTTGAGGCATAGAGACCAAAGGACAGTGCTGTTGCCGTCTGGTTTTGCCTTGTGAAATGATAATGTGGCCTCAACAAGATTTTGAAGCCAATAAGCTGCTGTTTTTAGCTGTAAGAAGGAAAAAAGCATTAGGAAGCAGTCGATTTATGTGTAAAACACACTTGGTACCTGTGTTATGGTTGGTGTCTTTTCAGTGAATGTCAGCCTTTTAATGTCAAACATTTGTTTGAGTTATTTGTGGAACCTGCATATATAAATTATATGCTTACAGAATGACCGGAAAATGTTGTTTTCCCTTGTGCAAGTTGGAAGTTCACAAGTAATTACATAAACCAAGTAATGTTCATCATTTGAAATCCTGATCCTAATTTATAGTTGCAAAATCAAAACATTGATGTTTGCTTCATATTTTTTATGACCTCCACTTAAGATACCATACTAAATGATATTCCTTTATTGACACATATGTGAATGTCTGAAATTTATCCTGCATCCCAACACTATGGTTTACAGACATATACAGTATACATAGACAGAATCAAAAAGTACTTATAAGATGAACAGATGATGGCATCCCATGCTGGTTCCATGTTTAGTTTCAGGATTGATTGATGTACAAAAACATTTCGCAGTTTAACTATTTACAACCCTGCATATTTGACCTGATAGTAACAACCTATACTCATGATTCAGAGTATGGTCAGGGTTAGAGGTGATTGTATTAGTTAATCTCACCACATTGTTATGGGAGAAATTTAATTATTGTTCTTGTTTAGTACACAATGCTTAGCAGTACAACTGGTTAAGACAAATCTATTTTTTTGTATAGCACATTTCAGTACAAGAACAATGCAAAGTGGAATAAAATGCAGAACAATTTTAACAAAATAAAACATGAGAAAATGGAAACAAAAAGCAAATATTAATGGTTTTAAAAACAGTTGGACAAACTAATGATGTTTCAGTAAACAGTGTATCTAGAACAGTCAAAGACAATCCTAAACAAATTGGATTGTAATTTGGATTTTAATCTGCTTTCAGCACTTTTAAAGTTTTCTGGAAGTTTGTTCAAGATAGTAGAGCATTGGAACTGAATTCTGCTTTTCTGTGTTTGGTTCTGGTTGTGGGTATGCAGAGTAGAAGATAGGTCCTTTGAGCATATTGCTAATGTGTATGTGATACTGAATTGCTAATGGATAAATCATAAAGGAACAACAGAAAAATACTGACTATCCTAGCACAAGGGACACCGCATAGCAGCTCCTTTTTAGAGCACATGTTAGCATCCTAACGTTGCAGCAGCTTCTTACCCTCAAAAGATACATTGCACAAGTTTCAGTGTTGTAAGATTGAGTTGTTTCAGTTGTTTCAGTTGAAAACAAACAAAAGCATAACACAAATTATAAATGACATTTGTAATCAGTGCTGTGCATCGCTGCATAAAACAAGTGATATTTTAAGACAGTGTTCTTTCCTAAATTTATGCTGGTTATTTCACAAACTATTAAAAATGACTACAATTTCAAGCACTTTCTGATTTGTAACACATTCTTGGTATTGTTATACCCTTTTTTGCTTTTGGTTTTGCAGTCTTTTTTGATACGAGAGAAACTTTGTTTTATTCAATGGTATGCCTCGATGACAGTACAATTGTGATAAGTTTAAATACTACTAGACGTATTTGCAGTTATGAAAAGATTAACCCGAGACTTCACAGCAAGAGGGCCCTGGGTTAAAATCTTCTCTCCTAGGGACTTTCTTTTCAAAGACGTGTTTTTTTTTTTTCTTTGGGTACAGTGGCTCCATCCCACAGATCAAACACATACATGTTAAATTATGCTTGGCTTGTTGGTGCAGAAATTCAACTGAACTTTATTTATATAGCACTTCATAATACAACTCAGTCTGCAAAACTGCTTTACACACTCTAAAACACTAGAAATTCAAAATAGAATAATAAAACCAGTAAAAACAGCAAATACAACAACATTTACAACCATAAGCAGATGCACAAAAATAAACAATAAAAAACTCAGAATTCAACATCTCAAACTGGGTAAATCCCAAACAGAAAAACATTTGTTTTAAGAAAAGATTTAAAAACAGAAAATGAGTCAGTCTGTCTAAAATGTAAAGGTAGTTCATTCCAGAGGTATGGTCCCATGACGGAGAAAGTCCGCTCACCTCTTCGCACCCTTTTTGTTTTTGGAATAAGTAATGGCGTACCGCAAGCGAGCTATTTTTAGAAACGTGACGTCACATCACGTGGTACGCAGTAGGGCAAGCTTGCATAGTCCGCCGCTGTGTCGCTGTAAAAGAGACGTGCGTTACCCTTGGTTTTACTCGGTAAAAAACAGCTTTTTCCAAATCTAAGACCATGGTTTTTAAACATTGTTGCTATGGAACGTGCAACAGCGACTCGAGGTACGCTGATCGGCCGCATATGAAGGATGTTTTCTTCAAGACTGCCAAGGAGAAATGTGTGCGCTGGGTACACCGGTGCGGTCAGCCTACACAACAGTTCAACCCGGAAAAAGTTACCAAATTCACCTACATATGTAGCAAGCATTTTGTTGGAGGAAAGGGCCCAACCGAAGAACATCCTGACCCAATTCCAGCGACATCAAGTAGTGAACAGGTAAGAGTATTTTGGTGGCTGACATGTTAATAATGAAGCGCCTGCTACCATGATAGCATATAGGCTATCATGGTAGCAGGCGCTAACATGATACCCTGCTACCAGGATAGCTTACTCTAAAACATTTCAAATAAGACAAACATTAAACATATACCGATCCCTGGACGAGTCGTGATTACAAAACAAAAAAACGGCCGACGCCATGACCGCCGCGCAGGAATAAAATAAACAAAGCTTACCGTTCGATCAACTCGGCCCGTTTTCCGTTTTTTTTTAAGCCCTCGACACTCAAGCCATCGTTTGAGCTGAAGGTTGGTGTGTTGTTCGACAGTGCGAACAGTAATCCGTGCGCCTGGGACATCGTCTTGGGAAAGTTTAAAGTCTGTAAAGTCGGTCATATCGCTGTTTCTGCTGGTTGCTACGGGCGTTCTCTACCTGTATGCCCTACCTAAGCGGCAAAAGGGGCGTTGCTCTTGAGTCGGTGACGTCACGTGCGCGGTACGCCATTAAGGCTGATCTGCCGACCTGAGCAAGCGGGAGGGAGTGTGCAGATGAAGCAAGTATGACAAATACTGGGGAGCAAGGCCATGAAGCCAAATAATTGCTGCTAAAACTGGAGAAATGTGCTCTTGTTTTATTTGTACCAGTTAAAAGACGAGCAGCAGTATTTTGGAGCAGCTCTTGTAGAGCCACTAAAGTTTTATTAAGCCCAGTGTAAAGTGCATTGCAGTTATCTGTAGCAAATGCACTGAATAACAGGAAGTTTACTGGGGGACTATTTATCAACATTAATAAATACTATAGACCAGAGGTTCCCAAACCCTACAACCCAAGACCCCATTTGGCAGGGGGGTATTTTTTCTTTATTTTTTCAAAGTCATAATATTTTCAGAATAAAGTGTAAAATTCCAAGAATAAAGTAGTCCCAACCCCCACTTTGGGATCCCCTGCTACAGACCACTGGTTGTTAACGAAGAAATACTGTGACATTATTGTTCAAAAACACCTAATAGAAAACAGAAAACTGAACAACTTGGAAAGATATGACCCAAACCAAATATAAAGATATCTATGCAACACCTGGATAGATTAAATTAAACTTTTCTGCACTCCTAGAGACTCCAAGTATACAAGAAAATGTGCATGATATGTCCCCTTTAACTTATTTTGTTAGGAGTTAATGTGACATAGAGAAGAGAAAATTTTGAAAAGAAGATTATATATTGTTTTAATTATAAAATTTTTTTTTTTTTTTTAGTAAAGACGTGCACTGCAGGAAGGTGAACCTTCAGGCCATTCTTAAGTCTTTTGCAGCTTCTAACAAGTTTTCTTCTAGGATAGTTTTGACTTAGCTCCATCCATTGTCCCATAAATTCTGCTTACTTTCTGTTGCATGATTCTGCCACCTCAACGTTTCAGTGAAGATGTTGTGTTCAGGAACGGCTTTAATAGCACTATCCATATGCCATACACTGGACTAAAACAGTAGAGCATCAACAAGTATGTTCTTTCTGGAATTCAGGCTGGATTTTGGACTTCCTGAAATGCAGACCAGGAAGGTCTGTCTGTCAATGAGGATGGGGGACAGAAGTTCTGCTAAGCTCACAAAAAGCAAAGGAACATGCCAAGGATGCTGCCTAAGCCCAAAACTGTTTGCTCTATATGCCTATGACTGTCTTTCTACAAAGGATAACAACCACATCAACAAGTATGTAGCTGACACCACCATTTAGGAAACAGATGAGAACAATTGTCCAATATGGGGAGGATAACAACCTTGTCCTCAATAGAAAAAAGACAAAGGAGCTTATGTGGAACTTTAGGAGAACCTCGACCATCTCCAAAACCAAGGCAGAGGGGGAAGTTTTCTTGGTCTTCACCTCTCCAACATCCTGAGATGAACTAAACACACTACTTCAATTATGAAGAAAGCTCAGAGGTGCCTGCGCTGGTTGAGAGCATCCTTATCAGTGGCATCACAGTCTGGTATGGGAATGCTACCTAGACTAACCCACAAATGCCACATCCTCTGTGACTGTTCATGTATGTGCATGTCCATCTGACAGAGCAATTATGTTGTTATTTTAATTAATGAAAACCAGTACACATTCTCTGTGACTTCTCCAAACATCACCGTCACGGCTTTGTTTACATATTGGTTGAAAACTACTGGTCTTTCACAGAACAAGGAAGCCGATTTGTCATGTAATATACATATATTTAGGCTTTGTATTAAAAATACAAAAACATATATGTTTTTGTTGGCCAGTGCACTCACCCATACTTGATGGAGGTAAAAATATACTGCGTTGATACATAATCAGCAACAGAAAACTTTACAGATGCTGTTAAAAGGATGAATGAAAAGTTTGTTTTGTTTCCAGCTCCTTTATATCTCCTTTTTTATCGCGTGAACTCGTACCTCTCGTGCATGCTCTCTTGGAGCTACAAAGAACTCAGAGCGGAGCAAGCTGGAGTAACCACGGAGTAACGGCAGATGCAGTAGGCATTGCTTTTTATGGACTCACGGAGACGGTCTGGAACAGAGCGAACAAGTTCAGAGTTCTGCTATCAGAACTCTGAATGGGCTGATGCAAATCACAATGCAGATACTGGTCTGTGTGGGTGGGATTCCGGTAAACCTCAGTTTTGAGACAGTCAAGAGGCAGAGGCCTATATGCAGTTGTGCAAATAAAGTCTTTCCATTTTTTAAATGATGGATTGAATGACGCTCCTTAGGGTGTCTGAAACTTCGGATATAGTTTTATTTTTATTTATTGGATATAGCTTTATAACCTAACCTTCCTTTAAACTTCACCACTTTGTCCCCAATCTGTCTGTTGTCTTCCTTGGTTTCCATGATGCTGCTTGTTAGGTAACAATTTTTTATAAATCTCTGAGGCATTTATATAACAGCTTTGTTTATACTGAGAATTAAAGTACATATAAATTGTAATCTTATTACATGAGAAAAATAATTAATTATTATAAGGCATCCATGTAAACTCCTTACTACAAAATGTGCATGAAATAATCGTCCACATTTCTGTACATCACTTTAGCATTCCATAAGAGTTTTTGTGAAAGTTTATAATTGCTGCCAAAGGCCATCAAGTTGACCCATACTTTTTCTAAATCAGACTTAGATTGGGTCACTTATAAATGTAGTTTCTAAACAATCCGAGACTCAAACTGTGTGACTATTGTGAGCCCACGCTGTGAGCTGCAGCTTCTTTCTCCTTTTTCCTCGTCATTCTCATCAGTAAAAGTAATGCCATGGCTTTCATCTGACAGCTCGACAGATACATCCTGCATTCATGTCGCCAGCTGGAAAAACTAGCTGCTTCCTGGATATTCTTTTGGTCTCCCAGCGACCAGCGACAAACTTTGTCCCTGTATAGTGGGAATTCTCTTCAACTTTACTTTGTTCTTAAGTCTAAATATGTGTTCCCTGATGTACTGTGGAGACCTGATGGTTATTACATTATTTTATAACCATGTTGATTGTGTACCCTATCTATCTTTACTGTTGATTTCCTGTTTATCTTTTTTTATATTGTTCAGATCTGGCTTACTTAGCTTTTTAATACTATCTTTGAATTCTTACTAAGCAACAACAAGTTACAGCAATACTAAGTGATCATAGAAGAGGGCTGTCCAAAGTTTGGCCCAGGGGCCATTTGCGGCCCTTAGGATGATTTTGTGCAGCCCTAAACTGCAATTCAAGAGTAATATAAATGTCCTTTGCCAACTTGAGTGGCTGATGTAGATATAAATGTAAAAGAAAATGTTAGTGTGCAATTTTTACTGATGCAAAGCTGCTAAATAAAGATACATATGAGATACAAATGAAAAATATTCTTAAAATGGAAGTACTCATGTTTTATCAGACATGTTTATTTAATTTGATAGTAAATAGGGATACAAGCATCAATGTCTTTCACTGAAAACCAGACTGGGACACTACCCATTATTAAATTTGGCTAAATGAAGCAAGAGGGAACTATATGCCGTTCTTTCCAATGACGATAGAAAAAAAAGAAAAAGATTTAAAAAAATTCCTGTAGACAGAAAGAAAGAAAAAGATGAAAAAAAATTTGTGATAAAGATACTCAACCTGAAAACATTGTTTGTATGTTTTGCCGTTTTGTATTTAAATTGCAAAAGCAGTTAAATTAATTTAACAGATGATGTTCTGGTGAAATGAAGAGTGGTTTGTTATAAACGAAACAGCAAAACTTACAGACCAAGAACAGGGGTAGCATAACGGAGGATCCGACCATTAGGGAGAGGAAACCAGCAGTTTAAATAGGAAACAGAGAATTAGCAACAAGTGACAGAGATATTAGTGATTAAGCTGAGAGAAAGTAATGATATGACCGAGACAGGAGGAAAACAGAGCCTAACAGAAATATAAAAACCACAATGAATGGACTATGATAAAATAAACTCACTAACTATATTGACAACAGCCAGGCAGGGAAGTAAGAATCTAACAGAAACAGGCGTAAGCTAACTAAATGCATAATGAACAGAATATTAAATAATGACAAGAAAGAAGAAGCAAGGAACAGTATGAATAATACAGTATGAATAATCAACACTAAAATGCAAAAAAAAATCCACGATCCTTGGGAACCTATTTTTTACACTGTGTGGATGCGTGGTGTCCCTGTAGTGGGGTCCCTCGTCTCTGAGCTTTGTGGGGCTAGTGTTAGGGGCGAAAGTGGTGCAGGAGTGTGTCCCGTAACTGGCGTGTTGCCAGATCGATCCCCCGCTCTAACCATCTCAGTCGTTGTGTCCTTGGGAAAGACACTTCACCCACATTGCCTGTTGCCAATGGTCAGAGGGCCTGGTGGTGCTGAGTTATGGCAGCCACGATTCTGTCAGTCTGTCCCTGGGCAGCTGTGGCTACAATGTAGCTTATCACCATCAGGGTGTGAATATGTACATGAATGGGTGAATGACTGAATGTAGTGCTTTGTGGTCATCGGACTTGATAAAGCACTCAAAAAAAAGGTAAAAAAACAAAGCACTGATAAAGCATCAGTGCTTTGATAAAGCACTGTACAAGTACATGTCATTCACCATTTACTGTGACGGAAAATGTGTTTTGATGCTCTGATTATTTTGGAAGTCTGCTCATAAACAAAAATGTAAAGTCTATGATTTATATAATTTAATACATTTTTACTTCAGTACACAGAAACAATATCAACAAAAAAATCCATAGAAATAGTGTTATCTAAAAGTTAAACATGTTATGCACGTCACAAGGTGAAAGAAGCAATGAAGCCCATGCATTTGAGAGATTGGTAATGCTCTCATGTGGAGTATAGATTAAATGGTGAATTTCCACCTTAGCTTCTATTGTTCCAAACTCTTAACAACCATGAGCAAGACCAAAGAACTGTCAAATGATACCAATGGCTAGGAAGTATGTATATTGGCTGGAATGGGTTTCAAGGCCATCAGCAATATGTCTAGTGATAATACCAACTATTGATTGTTAATATTCAGAAGTATAAACTTCATCCTATATTTTTTCAAGTGTGAAACTAGTGTTGATAATTATGACTGATTATATTTTGGTGAGCTGAAGAAGTCAGGATACAGAGATTCAAGTTTTCAATGCAAGGCCAGTGTCCCATACACTGCAACCACAGGATTTTTATTAACACTTAACAATCTCATTGGTAACATTTTACAAAAGCCAATTAATTGTAACAGCAGTCTCTCTCGTGGTGTTGCAGCTCTGGCCACAAAATTTAGTCAGCCAAATACAAACTGGAAAACTTTGTGTTCACAAAACAATTTACAATAACTGCATAAACTAAATCCTGCATGCTTATGCATTAACATCACAAAAACAGTGCCATATAAGTCGTTGCACTATTGGCCACTCTTTTTTTTCACGGCGCTACATATTGTATATGTTGAATAATAAAAGAATATTAATAGTTTTAGTCCATGAGGCAGACAGCCTGTCTACTTTGAAGACTTGGCTTAAAACTTCCCTTTTAAACAAAGCCTATAGTTAGAGTGGCTTAGGCTAACCTGACTTTGATACATTTTAAATCAAACTGATAAATTAGCATAAACCAACATAGTAGAAAATCCTATTTAAAGTTTCCTACATTTTATTCCAACTGTTTTTTTTTTACTTGCTTTTATTTGTTTTTTATTTTCCAATATTTTAATCACATAAAGCATGTTGCATTGTCCTTGTACTGAAATGTGCTATACAAATAAATGTGCCTTGCCTTGTCCAGATGGTCACACACTATACGGCAGAGTGTAAACTTAACATGTGCAATTCAACTATTTTGATTGGACGATCCAAGCTTGGGGCCAGAGGATTTGTGCCCCACAGCTGTCTACTGAGAGTGTTGGGCTTGCACACTGCAATTTCAGATGTTCATTATTTAAACAAATGTTGGTGGGCCAGCCCCAATATCAAGACACCTCAAGAGAATTTACCCTACTGAGCTTGTCAGTTTTCTGGCAGACTTAAATATGTCATGATATTTTTCTAGGATGAACCCGGACACAGCACGCACACACAGAGCTAGTTCTTAGGAGTGAGTTTTATTGAATGGTGTGGAAGATGGACGATGATGGGACCAGAGTCTTTCAACAGACGGAGGTGTAGGGTGCAGAAGCTGGCCGGCAGGAGGCGTGTGGAGAGACTGACCGGGAGGAACTCTGGAGCCGAAGGCTAGCGACCAGGACAGAGCATCTGAGCTGAGGTCTTGGAGAGCAGAACCTCTGAGCCGTGGACTTGAGAGCAGAACCTCTGAGCCATGGACTTGAGAGCAGAACCTCCAAGCCGAACACGGGAGAGCAGAACCTCTAAGCCGAACATGGGAGAGCAGAACATCTGAGCCGAGCACTGGAGAGCAGAACATCTGAGCCGTGCACTGGAGAGCAGAACATCTGAGCCTAGCACTGGAGAGCAGAACGTCTGAGCCGTGCACTGGAGAGCAGAACGTCTGAGCCGTGCACTGGAGAGCAGAACGTCTGAGCCATGCACTGGAGAGCAGAACGTCTGAGCCGTGCACTGGAGAGCAGATCCTCTGAACCGTGGACTAGAGACCGGAACAGCTCACCAGGAGATGAGAACAGGAGTGGGAACAGAGCTGAGCTGGATCTAGGCTGAGACTGGACAAAACAAAGCTGAAGGAAAGTCTATTGGCTGACTGTAACAAAAAACAAAGTTGAAGGAAGTCTTCAGGCTGACGGTAACAAAAAACTGAGCTGACAAGAATTCTGGCAGAGACTGAGCAGGAGTGAACGCTATGGACCGGTGACGAGAACAGAATAAGGTGAGTCTTATAAAGAGGTGAACACAGGTGGCAAGAGATCAGGGGTAATTGCTGCCTGACAGGTGACGGGAATGAAAACTAATTAGTGTCCAGAGGAGTGACTAAAGCTGAGCAAGGGAGAGCTAAGTGAACTACAAAATATCAAAGAAGCCAGACAAAACTTAAACCATGACAAAATATATAGTCACAAATGTTTCTAACACTGGCGACCTGTCGAGGGTGTACTCCGCCTCTTGCCCATTGACAGCTGGAGATAGGCACCAGCACCCCTCGCGACCCCACAACAGAATTTTGTTGGTAAGGGAATCTGTTTTTTTACAATATTGCTCTATATAGAACGACTAAGTCCCACTGAATATTGCGAACATAGAGCTCCACAGCAACATCTGGTGGGGCCTGGCACCACTGGGCCCAACTGCAGAGAAGCCACAGTGTCTGAGCATTCACTGGACCTGAGCAACATCACACATGCACACTACGGCTACACCACTATTACCCCTGTCCACAACTTGAGATTACAACAAGTAACATGGTTTAGTAAAATAATCAAAGTACAGCAATAATTTATTTTACCTGACTTAGTTGAAATACAACTGATTTAGCCCAATTACATGAAAAAGACAAAAAATCTTTAAAAATTCTTTTGAGGTAGTACATTTTATGTTAGAGTACGGATCCTGCTAAGGAAGAACTGAGAGACATGTACATCTTTTTAAGTTAAAATTTAATTGCAATTAAAGTATTTACATTTTGTGCAATGTGATTTAGCACAAGAATGTGGTACTGTGCAGCCTAGCTTCTGTCAGTCTGCTCCAGAGCAGCTGTGGCTACAATGTATCTCACCACCGTCAGGGTGTGAATGTGTGAGTGAATGGGTGAATGACTGACTATAATTGTAGATGTTTATACTTGACACTTTATGTAGTTGCAGTATTCATCAAAAACATAGGTTCGGTGAGGACTCAGTTGAATCCCCCCATTTTGAACGAGGCTTGTGCTCGTGGGCTGCACCAAGTTATAAAAATTCAGAGGTGAACAACCTCATGCCTTGGCAGCTAGCGGGGCCCGCTCTCGGGGATGGGGACAGCATGATTGCATTACTTTTGCCACGCTCACCCTCGTGTCCTGTTCAATGCATATAAACCAAGCTTAAAGCACTTTTGGGTCGTCCCGACTTGATAAAACACTAAACAAGTACAAGCCTTTTATATTGTAAGAGACTTTAAGCTGTTTATTGAGCCTATAAACAATGTTGCGTTTTGCTTTACTTTTCCGAGCTCAGTTATGTATATAAATGCAGCACAGTTCTCCAGTTCGTGTTTATCATCGCAAGAAGAAGTGCAGTTCTTTGTTGTAGTTGTACGGCACTCACAGCTTCCTGCATAGGCATTTCAAACTGCTGCCTGTGCCAGAGTTAGAGGCCAAAACAACGTGTTGCGTTAACCACAAGAACATCAGGTGTGATTGTACTTACCCTGTGCCGGAGTTAATTAAAGTTGCTAAGAGAGGAACCCTTGTTGTGCATGTCGCTGAACATGTACAACACCCTCTCCATCCCGTGGGAAGGAAAAACACAACAATATATATTATATATTGCTACAGTCCTAAGGCATACACTCATAAAACAAGAAATAAATAAACAGAGTTGCTTTTCAAAAACAGAGGTAGAACAAGAAGGCTGGTCAGAAACCAGCAGAAGCCGTGCACTGCTAAGGACTTCAACTTCAGCTGATAATGCCAGCGGAGCACCAGTGCTCTAGAAACAAACAGCAGGTGTAGCACTCAAAGACCAATGGAATTGATTGAAAAACAGCACTTACGATCTCAGATAAGCAGGTCCCAAAAACACAGCCACACAAACAGCTGACATGCACACCGCAACATGCCCAGCTATAAAGGCGTCTTCCCCACCCATCAATCAGTGGTGTGCTCCGATTAGCACCTGGCACACACAGAATGGGACCATGGAACACCATCTCACCAAAACTGCAAAATGGTACAAAATCACTTGGTTTATTAATATTTTGTTTGCAGTTTAGCTTGGATTTTACTTTTTGCACTGCAGAGATTTGCTGTGAACAGTGAATCCAGATGCAGTATGCGATTGCGCACGTGCGCAGCTTCGAGCGGACAGTGCCGGTCAAGGCTGAGTTGTACTCGCGCATTGAGTTGCCCCGCCTGTCTGTGTGCACCATGCCGATAGGAGTGCTTTATATGTTTATGCATGACACGTCCGTAGTTGCAGAATTCACAAAATACACAGGGGGCAGCACTCAATATATCAAGCACAAATGCAGCAAAAAGAGAAGAAATAATTGATGTCATACTTTCAGTTGTATATGTGTTGTATATATAAAAGTATCATGGATACTGTTGTATTACATTTTGATATGTCTAACAGCTTGACAGAATCCATGACGAAAAAAGCTCACGCACACACACACACACACACAGCTCCATTCTACTCTTTTTCATGATCAAAACCAAACAGAAAAGGGTAAAGCAGAAATTAATTATCCATCAAAAGTAAATGTACTGGAAAATATAATTTATGGAACAATTATGAAAATGATGCACTTTAGTTAAAAAAAATAATTTTCATTGGATTACTCTTTTAAATCTTCAGCCTGTTGGAATGCACAAGAGTTTTGTGGAGTGGTATTATAGGTTTTAACTAGAAAAAAAAGATGGTGTTGGGGGTTGCTTTTAATGAGATTGGTATTTCTAAATCCTCATGCAACCATGGTAGCACCAGCCAAAGGATAAATGTTTAGCAGGTGCTTGACATTATTAGAAGGTGAGACCTTGACTCCTGCCAACAAGGTTTGTTATATGATAAAGCATATTATTATGTACTGGGTTTATAACTCCTAAGTACAGACTCATATTCTAGGGACATTTTTTGTAAAATTCAACACCTTTGTGCGTGTGCTCTGTGGAATGAACATGGGCTTTTTTTAATGTCAAGTGATTGGTTTTCGCTTTTTTTCTCTCTCTTATTGTGATACATCTATGAGCTGTTGAAAAACATGTCTCATTTACATGCAAGAGAGCCATTATATTTTTGTCTTACTTTTGAAGAGGGAATTCAACTATTCTAGGCTGATGTCTTAAGCCTTAAAGCATTTGTGTGCGTACATGTTTCTGTGTGTGTGTGCGGAGGTGGAAAGTTATCCAGGCATTTTAAAGGATAGAAAGTTAAAGAAAGAACATTGTTTCTTTTTACATTGTTGAGGTTACTACGTTGAAGGACAACCGGAAACAATGAGCTGACTGTTAGGTGAGGAGCAACTTTTTCAGGTGTTTATTCTCTTTTAACTATAAAGTCTCTGCAATTAAATCAAGTCTAAGCATAGCACATTGTTGGGTCAAAAGCCAGGCAAAGTGTATGAGGTGGAACGTTTAGGCTCAGATCTCTTTTTGGACAAGTGGATATCTTGATAGCTCAATATGCTCCATAATAATAATAATAATAATAATAATAATAATAATAATAATAAACTTTAGTGGTACAGCACCTTTCAACAAAGTCAAGCATTGGCCAAGGCAAGGCAAGGCAAGTTTATGTCTATAACACTTTTCAGTAACAAGATCATTCAAAGTGCTATACATTAACAGGAAAATATGACAGACTGGAAAAAGCATTACACACATAGGAAAAACAAAGTAATAAGCTAAATAAATCCTTGACTAGACTTCTTTCATATATTAACAAACAGAGAAATACTTAATTGTTTCTATTAATAAAACAAAATAAGCTAAGTCTATTCTTGGGGATTTCTGATCTAAAGTAATTTTGTCCAGCATTTCCAAAGCTACAAATATAATAACTTTTTTTGTTTCACTGGAACAAGCTTCATCACTAAAAATGCAAAGCTTAATAGTTTATATTCATAAAGCTAAAGTGTGAGGACTCTGTTCTGACCTTTTTGACACTTCAGCTAAAACAGAAATCAGCATAATAAGAGAAGAAAGCACAGTAGAGGCAGTGTATGTGCCTCTGTGTTTTAGTGTAATCGTGTGTGTGTGTGTGTGTGTGTGTGTGTGTGTGTGTGTGTGTGTGTGTGTGTGTGTGTGTGTTTGTCTGTGAACTGTGCCAGATAGCACTTGCAGTCATAATCTTTGATAGTGATGGAACGTTATAAGGCAGTTCAGTGCGCTCTGTCCTAGGTCACATATGTCACAGAGTGTCTTGTTTTCATAACATCCAGCAGGAATTAAGATTGCAGGGGAGCTAGTTTGGATAGCAGTTTTTGTTTTGTTTTTGCTAGTTAACCACAATACAACCACAATAAAAAGATGAAAGAATATAAAAGTACTTAAAGTTAAATATCAAAATCTATTTTAAGTAAATGGGTCTTAAGATTGTTTTTGAACAAGACCAGGTCAGAGATGGCGCACAGTTGAAAGAGAAGACTATTCCAGTGTGACACACTAATGGACTGTACTAAAATACCTACATGACAACATGGGACACATCGGCACAGAGAGAGTGCTAGCATTAGCGAGGGAAAGATTCTACTGGCCATACATGAAAAGAGACATAGTGGATTATGTTACCCGGAAATGTCCATGCATCATCAGCAAGAAACCAACAACCCAAGTACGTGCTCCAATGGGCACCATCACATCCAGCTCACCTTTGGATCTCGTCTGCATTGACTACCTTCATCTGGAGCCCAGCCGAGGGGGATACGAATATATCCTCGTCATTGTAGACCACTTTACCAGGTTTGCCCAGGCGTATCCGACTAAAAACAAATCTGGAAAGACAGCAGCTGATCGGCTCTTTGGAGACTTTATTCCACGTTTTGGGTACCCAGCACGACTCCATCACGACCAGGGTCGTGAGTTTGAAAATGAACTTTTCAAGACTCTGAGGGAGAAGTCAGGTACTGGGCATTCAAGAACATCACCATATCACCCTCAAGGTAATCCAGCCGAAAGGTTTAACAGAACACTGTTGCAGATGTTAAGAACACTAGGTGAAAAAGAGAAGCAAAACTGGAAAGATCATTTGTCACACATAGTACATGCTTATAATTGTACGCGTCATGAATCCACAGGGTTTTCCCCCCACTTTTTGCTATTTGGACACCACCCACGTCTTCCTGTAGACATCCTTTTTGGTCTGGTTGGGGAGAAACAGATAGTGTC
Organism: Fundulus heteroclitus; assembly: GCF_011125445.2. NCBI lineage: Eukaryota > Metazoa > Chordata > Actinopteri > Cyprinodontiformes > Fundulidae > Fundulus > Fundulus heteroclitus. The sequence continues at coordinate 18,958,480 of NC_046362.1, forward strand.
ACACAAGAGCTATGCAGACAAGTGGGCGAAAAAGATGAGAGGCGTACAAAATAGCCAGTGAGAAAAGTAGATTGTCCAGCATCAGAGGAAAGTCTTATTATGACAAAAAGCTGAAGGGCGTGGTTTTGCAGCGTGGAGATAGGGTTCTTGTCAGAAACTGTAGTGAACGTGGAGGACCTGGAAAGCTACGTTCCTACTGGGAAAAGACCATTTATCTTGTCAAAGAACAAGTAGGTAATAACCCAGTTTATGCAGTCTATCCAGAGAACAGCGATGGGAGTAAGACTAGGGTTCTTCACCGTAATCTGCTGTTACTTGTCAACGACCTTCCAGTTGAACCCCCACCTTTAAGACCCGAGCGAGCACCCAAGAGACAGAGAAGACAGAGAAGGACTCAACCGTCCAGTGACCAGAACAGACAGAAAAGTGATTCAAGTGACTCGGGTTCTGATGAGAAAACGGGAGACTATTGGTTTAGATTTCCCAGGGAGACTGGACAAGTGGGGACAGTGACTGCTGTCAACCAAACACACAACTGACTAACCAAGTCCCTGGGGACATAAGTGACCACTTCCTTTTACCAGCTAGAGAAAATGATAGTCTTAGCGCACCAAATGGACAGAGCCTGACTGAAAGAGACAATCCACCAGTGCCATGGGTGCCCCTTGTTCCTGAGGAACAGGCACAGCCAATTTGTCCTGAAGCAGAAAGCGAGAGAAGTCATGTAGTTCTCCACTGCTGGTGGAGATGGTATCTCCACCAGCAGTGGGCCCTCCTACTGAGTTAAGAAGGTCGGCTAGAGAGAAAAGACCAAGAAAAATGTTTACATATCAGTTACTAGGTGAACCTTCGCTACAAACACAGGCTATGGTGTCCACACTAGCTGCACCATACATCCCAGTCCAGTCATGGGCTCCCTCAACTTTCATGCCATTTAGTGCAGGGTTTGCGCCTTACCTGCCTTACCCATCTATGCCTTACACTTACCTTTTACCTATGCCATGTTAAGTTCCTGATTTTGGGTTATGTTTGTGAGCTTTTGTATTTTTGAATGTCAGGAGCCATTATTATTTGTTGGGTAGCGTGTGACACACTAATGTGTAATCACATTAAATTTTTTTGTTGGAGAGGGAAAAAATGCACTAAATGTCACGTTGTAATGACAATTTAAGTTGTAATTACACCCCCATGCCACAGGGGGCGCACTGCTCCGTGGGACAGTCTAGTTAGGTAAAATGCCGTTCTTCTCCAGTATGGCAGAAGCAAAGCATTGGAAAACACCATTATTCGTCTGTCTCATCATTCCCCTGTGTTTTACAGGTCAGTATTAAGTTAAATAACCATGTAAAAGGGGTTGTAAAATATTTTAAAGAGGCACAGCCAAACGGGAACATTTAAGTAACCCTGTATTTTGTTTTCCTTTACTATATTAAAAAAAGGGACTGGGAAGAGAAGAAATTGAGTAGAGGCAATGCTGCGGGCGCCATTTTGATTCGGTTTTATATTTATTTAAAGTTATTTCCTATGTTGCACAAGCCCCATTTGGTATCCTGACATGTGTTTTATTGTTAATATGCCATTGGCAGTGAGTAATGTCTGTGTGACTGGTTCTAAAGATATATGTTGTGTGTTAAAGCTAAGCCTGCCAACATGCATGTGTTTAGTTTCATGCTATCGCTAAACTGTTTAATCAGACAGTTGCATATAAAGCACTGGTGTCTGTTTGGAAATGATGCAGCTACAGGGATAAATGGAGGAAATCTTGGTTGAACTTTGAGTGGAAGGAAATAAGTTACGGAAAGCATTTAACTTATATGTTGTGGATTGCAATGTAAAGTAGTGATAACATTAATGGTTGAAATGTCACTGAATATGAAGAACAGTATTGTGCTGTGGTTGGAAAATACTTTTAATTGTATTAATAAAGTATGGCAGAAGCAAAGCATTGGAAAACACCATTATTTGTCTGTTTCATCATTCCCCTGTGTTTTACAGGAACATTTAATCTGTTCTACAGACTCAGACCCTGGGTCTGTTACACCAGTCTTGGGCCAGAAATAAGACAAGGGCCGATTCCCCCTTGTCTTGCACCTAGAGCGAGGTACCTCCAGCAGATATTTGTCAGCAGACCGTATAGTTCTGCTGGTTTGGTGGATTTACAAAAGTACAGAAATGTGGACCGTGCAGGGTCATTCAAAGCTGTTTTTTTTATCCTGCCCCTTCATCACATAGGTCCAAGTTGTGGTTCGCAAAAGTTATAGTCATTATGTTGACAGATACCTCCACATCTCTATAGCTTCTCTTGGTTCTCTTAGTTGTTTCCCTCATCAGTGTTCTCTGAGCTAGGCCTCTTAGTTTAAGTGAAAAGTCATGTCTTGGCTTGTAGTACTGCAACTATTATTTTCATTTTCACATTACAAATTAAAAAGCACTCGTTGAGCTGTTCAAAACTTGGTGAATTGCATTAAATATATTGCCTCAACCCCAATTTGTGTTTAAGAACATTCTGTATCTAAAAAACAAGACAGATTTCAACAATGCTACAAACTCCGCAACATTAATTAAAGTGCCACAACACATGGTTTGTTACCCAGAACTATTCAGTAAAACCTTTCAGAAAACTCAAGGAAATGGACTGAAGCATTCTTAATAAGATATTGGGCAAAGCATTTGTAACACAGTCTCATCTCACAGAAGCAGATCTAGTCAATAGAGGCAACAATTGTTGACTGTTGCCATGTGAAATAGTTTGAATGGGGCCTTGATTGGGTCAAATTGTTATATTATTTGCAAAAAATAGTTTCAAGCCTATAAAAATTGTAAGATTTGTGGTTATGTCAAAAATCTCACAAGAATTCAGCTACATTAATGTTTCATATAAAGGGGAACAGATAAATTGTAGTAAATATAAAAATGACAGACAGGAGTACAGCTGAAGTGTAAACGAGCCCGTTTGACAATATTGAATCAAATATTTATGTCTCTGTTAGCAAATAATACTAGAATTTTCTTCAAGTTCAGCATATTTTTCAAATTGGTAAAAAGGTTCGAGTCACCGGTTTGCAGAAATCACTACCACTGAAGGAGCATGAAGCAACAGTCGATAGATGATTGCACTGAGTTGCCAAATTTGCAGCAATTCCTCATGCTGAGCATGCAAGTTGCAACAGTGGAGAGGTGAACCCCCCTTTAACAGGAAGAAAGTGGACCCTAGCTCAGTGTGAGTGACCACCTGACATGACACACTGGGGGTTCAAACACACAAAAGCAACAAAGAAGCACTGGTTTTGGTAAAACTTTCTATGCTGAACAAAAAGTAGAATTTCTGGCTACAATAACTCATTTAGTGGCTTCATCTAGGAGAGAAAAACAACTAAATATTTAAGCTCTGAGCTAGTCTTAAAATAAAAAATAAAGGATACAAAAGTACACACCAAGAATCACAGCATTAGCTATTTCAGTTGTTTCAATTGTTTCCCACAATGGCTCTTAAAAACTTTGTTAAAAAATTATAGATTTTCAAATAGAGATGTACTAGAAAATGCAGCTTTACACAGTTTTTCAGTTTTATTCATGGCATTATTGCAATGAATTTCCATTAACACGATAACACAAGAATACCTGTAATATTTCTCACCACACAGGCCATCGGAGGAGTCATGTATGCATACCTGGAGTTTTCTCACCATTAGGTTGTGCTTTTCTGAACATAATTTTCATCAAATGTCAACATCTCACACAAGAAAATCTGTCTGTCCTCCTTTTACAAAATTATTTTTTTATTTTTAAACCGCCTGTATACTTTACATTATAAAACCGTGGACTGCTTGTTATTTTTAAATGTATATTTACCAGCTATCTCTTTAATATATCTTTTAGGATCTTTTTTGTGGCACTAGTGGCCCTTTTCATGGAAAGTAGACTGACAGAGAGAAGGAAGACAAGCAGCAAAGGACCGCAGGCCAGAACTTAATTTGGGTCAGCTGAGCAGAGGACTGATGTCTCTGTACCTAGGCTGCATGTGCTACCCCTGTGCCACCAGCACACCCTAATTGTTACTTTTAAACACATGATTATGATTATGACCATTGCCATGACAACACATTTTTAAATTATAACTTATGTATTTAAAAGTAATAATTAAGGTGTGTTGGTGATGCAGGGGTCGCACACGCGGCCCATGTCTGGAACTCTGCCTAGAACACAGTGCTGAGTATTTCCCCAGGTCCCCTTACCCCTCTGCCTCTGACTCTTTAACAAACATGATTAATAAATTATGACTTTTTGGGTTACTTGTTGTTACAACTTCGATAATATCAATATTGTTATACTTAATGTGCACTCTTTTTGAATTGAAAAGCATAAATAAAAATTGGTTTCATCATAGCTGTGTAGAAACAAACTTTTTCTATTTTAGACATGTCCCTCGAGGATTGCCATAGCCACCCAGTGTTTTGTACAGAACTGTTGAAAAAAACAACAACAAAAACACAACACAAAGGGTGAGCCATGCGGCGACTCAAAAGGCCAGCTCTGAGTCCAGTCTCTTCCAACCACATGCAGTGTCGGTTACAAACCCAGAAAGTTTGGTTACACAGCTAATTAAAGGGTTAGCCTCATACAGAGCGGCATTGTTTACAGAAAAAATCAGGTACTGGCATTTCTGTTTTTTAGCAATGTGAGCTGACAAAGGGATCCAACAGCATCATGAGAAGAAGAAGAAGAAGAAAGGTGAGAAGAAAACAGCACAGCTATTAACAATAGTCATTGGCGGTCTGTTATGCAGTGATTTCCACTGATAAAATAATTCTGTGTGGATGTGTAATGAGTACCAGGATATGACGTATTATTCAGCAAAAAATATAAAAAATATTTGCCACTAAATTACTAAACAAAGTTGTTGACTATTGACTATTATCAGAAGTTTCTTGTATAATATTGTAGAATTTGTTAAGTTAAATGGAAAAAACTGTCCTACCCAATAAAAAATATCCAAATACATAATTGTAATAACCAAAATTATTTGAAAAAAAATGTATGTGGATACTTTTGTTGGAATTTATTCAATTGTTGCATTGGTAAAAAAATTGGAATCACAGTAAAAGGGCCCACTGAGCTTTCTGAGTAGCTACATAGTGACATGTTAACTATTGCCTCTTAGGCAAGCATTTTCAGATAGACTCCCTGAAGTATGATTATGAGAGCCATGGTCCGCCACTGGAAACAAACCCACTGACACGCTGATAAAATCCCTGCCCCGTGTTTATGTCCCATTTTGCAAAGAAATCAGAAAAGGTAATCATGGATGGAAACCGAGGTTAAGAAGCAATGTAACAGTCTATTAAGTTTAATATAGATATGTAGAATAAGCATATGCAGTGAGACATTAGCATAAATCTTGGTTACACACGAATGGCGCAGTGCACTCTATTCTCTCCCGGCAGTCTGGTCTAATGACAAATACTGAACCATGCCAGCCTGCCGACTGCTCTCTTGAGCTTTCAATTAGCCTTTCCCTCAGTAAGTCCTCTCTACACACCCATTCAGAGGTTTAGCACTATTAGAATCTATTATTTAATTATTGGAGATGGTAAATAATGAGTGATAATATAATTTAAATCCTCGCAATGATGTTCATAAACTCAAGCTCTAATCTCTAAAGAGATTTTGGTTCCAAACCAAAACATTTCATGGCTGTCAGTTCCTATTTGAAGCTGCTGGCAGAAGAGTGACTAATCTTGAATCATCTTGTACAAGCTCCATGTCTTGGTGAAGCATACTAAGAAGCATGCAACTCCTCAGACTTAACGCCACAGGTATGAACATATTCAGAAGAGCAGTACATTAACCTCCTTTAACTTTTTTTCTTCCGTTTGTCATATGGCTCATGTGAAAAAAATATTTTTTTGACTATTTAATGGTGAATATTACAGTGAAAAGTTTGAAATAATTAATAAAAGTTATTTGTTTTATTATTGCGGAGGGTTTTCATGCTACTCAAATTTCAAACTCAATACTCATACCCAGAAAAATACTCCAAAGAAATAACAAACACAAACTGGTTTTGACTAAAGATCATAATTGCATAACAGTGTGGAAATATTTTTCTATGTACTATAAAAGTCAGCAGCTATTTGAACAAATAAAGATTAACTTATATCACAAAACAGTAGACAAGATAAAACCTGCTAGAACTTTTATATAAACATCTTTTAACTAATTTATGCTACCGCTGTCCAAAAATTTCTCGGACTCTTGAGACTAACAGAACAGTCGCTCAGTAAGTATAATTTATGACATTAATATGCTTGGATTGATCAGTTTGTTGAAGACCAATTAGTAAATAAAGAAAAAGGTACATACTTCCTTAATTGTTGACATGGTTGTTGGAAACCAGGTTAACCAACATTATAATCAGTAATCTGAACTAGTCAAATGTATTGATTAATAAACCTGTCAAGGTGATGATGGTGATGATTTTTCAATCCAATTTCACAGTCAAACATTTACCATGGTTTCTGATTAGTTTGTAGTTGACTTCAGACAAGGGTTCTGAATAAGCATCAATAAACTGCCAAACTGTTTCAAAATAGAGTTTCTCAGCCTGTTAAATCATGGATACTTATTAATGTTGTAATGTGTAGCGCAAATAACGTTTACAAAGAAGCCTGGAGACTAAGATTACAATTTCTGTTACTGGCCATATTGGTTTATTACATTACTACTAAAGAGAGGAGGATTCGGGCTATCGAGAAGTTGCTAATAATTAAACTGAAAAACGTTAACCTGTAATGTTTAATTTTCCCCTGCTGTAAAAACAGGAGCATTACTGACCTGCAAAACGTCTCACAAACATCTTTAGGTTTTGCCAAGTTTGTAGCACTGACTCTGTTTATTTGAATGTGACAGAATTTAGAGCCTACATTTTTTGTACAACCGTATACATGAAAATGTTGATCATTTGACATGTGCCTTTGTAAATAATGCAACTCTCTGAACTATAATCCCTTTTGAAATAATTAATCCTCTTGGTTAACATATTGCTAGGAAATGACAAGGCAATGCTCTTATTTAATCAGATATTTTCAAAAATTCTTAGTAAAATATTATAAAGAAATCAATCTTCTTTTTTCTGGCTTACAGTTGTATTTTGACAAAAATAAAGTCTAATGTGAGAGTGTAAATAATATAGTAGAGAGTGTAATAGAGTATTTTTCTATCTTTAAAGTAGTTTCTTCTAGTTTAAAGACATATTTGTTCTGCTCTACTCAAGTTTCTTAAACAAAGAAATAAAAGACTGAACAAAAAATATTTTCTGATTAAATTAGGATAATGCCTCCTTTCCGTGTGTCTGACAGCCAAACACAAGCTGCCTTATACATTATGACAAAAATGATTCATCATCTGATAGAGATGTTGTAGTCAAGTGGGTTGGTTCTCAGTGCAGTGCCCTCGGGGGCTAATTGGATTGGTGTTTAGCAAGACCTGCAGATGAAGCCAAGATTACCTCCATGCACAAAATTGTCTTTATTTTTTCCCTCTCGTCTTGTCTCTTTCTTTTCCTCCTTGGCTGCTTTTTACCAATGCCACCCCCATCCACACAGGCCATCGGAGGAGTCATGTATGCATACCTTTGTCCCTGCATGGGAGTAAGAAGAAATGATCTGGTATTAAATTTCAATAACACGTTTTCCCAGGTCCTCCAGAGTACAAGCAATCAAGGGTTAAATTGGATCTGTAACGTATGCTCAGTGACCCACAAATCGCTTACCCATCAAACAGACTCATTACGAGCCAGCAAGCAGATGAGTGTTTGTGAGACTTGCCTCTGAGCGGTGGGGATTGTGTGTATTACCGCTAACACGGCTGAGGTATTTAAATTTTGATTTTTTCGTAATGGGTTTTGACATGTTTCATTTCCTCAGGGGGAAGCGCTCGAGACCTCCGAAAGTAAATGTTGCTAAAAAGTCATCAAGGCAGAATATTAAAATGCCATCAAATAAGAATTTCACTAATGCGATGGGGCTTGGGCTTCAGGTACGCAGCTCTGGGGTCAGAGGGGCTTGGTTCTGGGAGAAACACTATTTGTTCCCCTTGGCTGCCTTCTTTCCCTCTTAAATAAATTATTAAACTACTTCAGCCCCCTCCTCCTCCCTCTTCTCTTTCCTTCTATGTCCATCTACCTCTTGGGCCTGACATAGCTTAGCCCTGCTTTTGAAGTGAAAGGCCAGGAAGAGGAGGAACTGTTAAAAGGACCTGAAATAGCATATCCTTGAGTTAGAATATAGCCAATAGAAACAACTGTGTTTTAATTAGCATTTGTATCACACATTTAAAAAAAGCTATAGTTCAAACAACACAGGTAGCGTGATATTCTTCTGTATAGATCAGGGGAATTTTGCTCTATGGAAGCTTTCCGACTGTTCTTGCCAAGTTTGAAATCACTGCATTGCCGTGTTGTTTGTATTCCATGGGTACTCCTTTTGAGGCCATTACCAAGCTGACAACCCACCAGCTGTCACTAATTGCACACTAATGGGGTTTGGTGGTCTAATGGTTTGTCTGTGAGGGGCGTTCCAGTTCTACACCGGAGGTCCCTCTCACTCGCCAAATCAAAGGGGACATATTTTAAAAAGGATGTCATGTTATTCCGTTAGATTACCTCTAACTACACCTCTGTAATACCGACTAATTTCCGGCCAATACGCGGGGACAGAAAGTTTCGTTGTACGTATAATTAATCATAGTTTACTTCATATTCACCTGACATTACCTTGTATTGTTTAAAAAAAAGGGGGGTGAAGATTGCTTTGTTGGTGGCAACAGCCATTATCATGCATGATATTTTCCATTCCTTGTCACTGAAATCTTTGCAGGAGACAAGGAGGGCTTGTGTCTGCCCTCTCCGTCAGCCAGCGCGCTAATAGATGTGAGAAGGTCATCTGGCATTAGCGGCAGAAGTACGTTAGCATTTGTGCTGAGCGTCTCTTGCCAGACTGTGTGCATGTTTGAAGGCGCTTGGACAAGCAGGCCCTTTCACAGTGATGAATGGCTTTTTTCAAGCGTTCTGCTCCCTAGTTATGAGAAGGGTGACCTGGTCATTGGACGACTTTATGAAGCTATAAAAAATGTATGTCAGCCTGCAGTCTCTAATGCCATCCCTAAACGGGAGAGGGGGAAGGGGAAGTTGGAATGGTGAAAAAAGGCCATTTACCATCATTCTAAATAGCGCTATGCTGGCCCTTCTCCACTTATCTAACAATGTCCTTGTCATGAGAATTTTTTTTATTTAATTGATTTTTATTTCATTTTCCACATATATTATTAGTTATGTTTAAGTCCTGTGCACATATGCCACTGTTTCCACTCGTGTCGATACTATAATGTCACTTGATATTAGAGTTGTTAAATAATGTGATCAGAGTTATTAAACTTCACCTAATATGATATTTATCAGTACTGACTAATTAAAAAATATATAGTTTTGTACGTTTGCCGTTTTTTAGCCATTTTTGTTCCACATGAAAATGATACAAGAAGTTCTGCCATTCAATGTTTTGTATTGACCAAGCATCACTTTGTTTTTTTACTAGCACAATGTTTTGCACTTGCTTCAACAGCTGATGAATTAATAAAATTTTCTATTATCCATTTATAATTTACTGTAAGGAAGTGTGGTTATGTGACTTCTATAAATGATATCCAGCATCAGGGGGTCACTATTTTGGGCTCATGATACTTCAGATTTCCTAAAAGTCAACACGACTAAAAGGGGTGCAGCATCACAGTAAAATGGAAATGTTATCACTGTGAATGCTGTGGTCACTTGTGGAGTACCACAGGATTCATTCCTTGGGACAATTCTCTTTAATCTGTATATCCTTGTGATTGGTCAAATTATCAGACAGCGTGGGATTAATTTCCACTGTTATGCTAAATTCATCCATAAATTCTGACCAACCCAATCAATTACTTCAACTACAAGCATGTCTTGATGACACCAAAACCTGGATTACTTTACATGTTCTGCTTTTAGATTCTGACAAAAAAGGAGTTGTCATTTTTGGTCCTTAAAATACAAACTTCTTAACCAATCACTTAATCTGAAGGGCATTAAATTGTCCTCTGATAATGGAATTAAAAAAACATTCAGGTTATTTTTGACCACAAAACTTCATTTAAGTCCAAAAATCAACTGGTTTTCTAGGTTTCCTTTTTTCACCTTTGGAATATTGCCAAAATTAGAAATATTTTGTCCAGGAGTGATGCTGAAAAACTAGTCCATGCATTTGTTACATCAAGGCTTGACTATTGTAATTATTCACTATCTAGCAGTCCACTTTTTGAAAAAGCTTATAGTTAGAGTGGTTTAGGTTATACTGAGCTGTCTCTATAGTTATGCTGCTATAGAATTAGGCAGCTGGAGGACATCACAATGTATTTTTCTCACTCTGCTGAGTTCTCTTACTGTTCTCCAATTTGCATTGTTTGTTGTTATTTTAACTTTTAACTTTATGTTCTTTCTTTGTTTATTTCTCTTCATAGTAGCTACATCTGCCCAGGTGTTCTGTTTAGCTGTGACGCTGCTCTGGAGGGGACATTGGCTCAGCTACTACAGCCAACAACTACACATTAAACTTTTTGTTCTCTTTGTCTTTTATCTCTTCATGGTAGGTACGGTACACCTGGTCTGCCGTTTTGTTAGGTGTGACACCATCAAAAGGGGGGCAGATCATCTGCCATTACTTTCTAACATAGAAAGGATTCCTGGATGAATGTCTGCTTCTGTGGTTTTTTGGATCTCTGTTCTGTCTTCTCTAACACCCAGTTGGTCTAGGCCAACTGGGTGTTGGCCTAGACCGTTCACACTGAGCCAGGTTCTGCTGGAGGTTTTCCTTTCTGTCAAATGGGATTTGTCCTCTCCACTGTCACTTCATGCATGCTCAGTATGAGGGATTGTTGCAAAGTCATCAACAATGCAGACAACTGTTCACTGTGGCGCTACGCTTTATCTGGAGGAGTGAATGCTGCTTGTCAAGACTCGATGCAATCTGCTGGTTTTCGTTAGAGAGGAAACTTTTTGACCAATCTGTCTGTATGATTTGATTGAATTTGACCTTGCAAAGCACCTTGAGATGACACGTGTTGAGAACTGGTGCTATATAAATAAAATTTAATTGAACTGAATTAAAATAAGATCTAACTTAAAATCTTAAGAAAATATATGTAAGCTTTTAGCATATTTATGATTTAATCTCTATTCCATCCATCCATCCACTTTCTGACCCGCTTAATCCCTCAAATTACCCAACTTCCACGAAAATAAAATGTATAAACAATATAATGGTGAAATAAAAAATTCAGGTTTTACTTTTTCCATTTAACTGCTTACTTAGTACTTAGTCAAATCCTTTCAAAATGTCCTTGTGAACTTCTTAGATTTTACCTCCGCCTGTTATACCACACAAATGATATATTTTAATCTTCAAAAATGTAAATAGTTTTATGATCTCAAAATTATATATTGATGAATTTTTAGTAATATACGAATAATTTTTTTTGTCTCTCGCTCGCTCTCGCTCTCTCTCTCTCTCTCTCTCTCTCTCTCTCTCTCTCTCTCTCTCTCTCTCTCTCTCTCTCTCTCTCTCTCTCTCTCTCTCTCTCTCTCTCTCTCTCTCTCTCTCTCTCTCCTCTCTCAAACCTGTTGGTTCCTGGGTTGTAAATCCACCCATGACTAACTAATCAAGCCCTTGTGCTGACTCTTTCTCTTCAAGCTGCTGGCCTGGTCCTCTCAACTGTTTGGACAAACAGAAGCAACTACAACAAATATGTTTTTCCTGAAAAAGTGAAATAGAAATTTTATCAACTTCTCAAGATTGGATTGTGATGCACATTTTTGGTTTGCATTAGGAACCGCTACATCATTCCAATTTTTGCATTAAGTTATTACGAAGATACAGGTCTGTGTTTCCTTCACACTTTTGACAGTAGTATTTTTAAAGGGTGCCACCAGGTTCCAAGTCCAAAATGAAGAGCCTTTAAACATCCATTAGTTACTCCCAGAAGAGAGCAGAACAGCACACGTTTTTCTTGGTGACCTTCCAGTTGAATCACGTTTTTGTCATTATATAGTTGTTTCCATAAATCTCTCCTTTAGTAACAGTACTGGCAGTGTAGACTAACAGAGCAAAGGTCGAAACATTGAACTACTTTTTTATTTTTATTTAGTTGTTACAGTAGGCTATATAGTTAAAAATTAGGCTCAAAGCTAGTTTTCTTTCTTTTTTCCTTGTGTGTTTGTTTTTGTAGTTTTTTTAAAACCATCCAACAATCGTCTATGCCAGCTTGTGCTTGCATGGTCTCAGAGGGCTGGTGCCTTTCACCAGCTGTCTTTGTATTGTTGCATTATTTGCTGTTATTTAAACTTTTAACTTTTTCCAGTGTTCTTTCTTAGTTTATTTCTCTTCATAGTAGCTACATCTGCCCAGGTGTTCTGTTTGGCTGTGATGCTGCTCTGGAGGGGACATTGGCTCAGCTACTGCACCCAACAACTTCACATTCTTCTATAGATGATATACTTAACCCTGTCTTTCAGTGTTTAGCCCTGTTTTTGTCCCAGAGATACATAGCCATTGGCTGAGCTTTTAATACAACTGACTGTATTGTGCTCTCTTTTATTCTCTAGACTTTTGTATGTATGTTCTGTCCTCTTAAAGTCTTCTCAGTCGTGGCAGTTTGTCTGGTTCTGCTCAAGGTTTTTTATGTAAAAGGGGAGTTTTCCTTTCTACTGTCACTACATGCATGCTTGGTATGAGGGATTGCTGCAAAGCCATCAACAATACATACAACTGACCTTCTTGCTGCAAATCAGCATTGTTACCAAGTGCCCCAACTTTGCACTTATTTATCAAACTAATTAAATAATAGAAGAAAATTAAATGCAATCTGGATTTCAATTCTTTTTCCGCCATCCATCCATTGTCTTTCGCTTATCCATATCGGGTCTCAGTAAAACTCAGAGGAGACACCCGTCTCCTAAGCGACATGTTTGTTTTCTAATTTGTGATTAAAGCCTAAACATTTTAGTGATGCTAAATAAGTCTCAATCTCAGAAAAATAATGAATTATATTGCTTCTTTAAATATCCAAAATATATAAATTAAATGGGAATGTAAAGCTAGATCTTTGGATTTATTGTACGGTTGGCAGATTTATGAATGTTCCCATAGTTTTATATGGCTTAGCTGTATAACTGCATTAAGTAGCTTGTATATGGGTAAGAAACATTTCTTTTATATCAACAATTTTAACATTCCTGAATCCTGGAAATAAAGATACAATCTCATGTGACAAAAACTGGTTGGTATTAATCACATTTCTCTGTTTTTCATGAATATGCAAATCTACATTAGTTACATGGTGCTACAGCTTTTGCCTCATTAATAGATAATGAGCTTCTTTGTTGGATATGTAATCTCTTTAACATGCAGCAAACCAGTTTTTTTTTGCCATTAGAACATAGACCAGTTAAATTATATGAAATTCAGGATATCTCATGTTATAGGCAAGTTTTGCAATGAACTCATCCCCTATGCTGTTATATATGTATGACATATATAACAGCAAATGTGTCCATTGAAATGCTCTGTTTACTGGGTTTCCTCTTGTGGTCAATATGTAAATTAACGTCTGACGTCTTTCACAAAATAAAAAAACATTTGATTATTTAGGATTTGGAAAAAATGTGGGCTATTTATTGGAGTGAGTGCTTAAAAGTTGAATGTCAAATGTTTAAGCCCTCTTGTATCGAAGACATAAGAATACACTGAAGATTAGAAAACATAGATTTGTTTCTGTTATCAGAGTAGAGAGGTAAATGTGAGATGCAGGATTTTGAACTGCCTCACTTGCTCTCATGGTGAGCAATCAATCATGGCTCTCTCTGCAGTCTCTTTGATCTGAAAACAGCTGTAATCTGTGGTCATTGTTGCTCGAGTAGATTGTTTGCCAAACTATTACCATAAGTGCCAGCCCAAATCACAGAAATAATCTCATGCTTCTGGACACATGCGGTTCTTCTGCATTATTGATACGGTCATCTGAGAAAGAGGGGGGAATTATAAAACATGGTTCTATTTACAAAGGGAGATTGGCTTGGTCCTTGAGAGTGAGTGAGTGGGACAGCCACCTCGAAAAAGTGGTGTAGAGCTAAATTCTGGAGGGGAAAAAAAGAAGAAAAAGAAAACAAATTTCCTTGTACCTTTAGGGTCAGTTCACCCCTTGGGCCTACTTCCTCCCTGAAAATGAGTCGCCAGAATACACAATGGACTGATTTCTGAGAAGTACATATATATTACCACACTTGTAAAGGACAATGAAATATGTATGTACAGTTTTTCATCTTTGCTCTGATATACGGCTCTACGACCCTTTTGAGAAAAAAGCATGCCATGTATTTACTCAAGGATTCATTGTTTAGCATAAATGTGTACCAGCATGCAAGTTCAAAATGCAGCCACTTTAGTCTAAATAAATAAAGTTGAATGTGTGACAAAAAAGGAAAAAAACGCATTTAAAACAACATGGAATGTTTCCATTAGAGCACATTGCTTTGCCTTGTGGAAAGGTCATGGACCTGAGAAACCAATGAATGTTTATTTAGCAGCCCTGCAAACTCGGTTTGGGCAGTGCAGGTTGTAGCCGGTTAGGGTGGCCAAATGAGAAAAGTCCCACATCTTGAAATTAAAATGCCATAGAAGTGTTTGCAGGTCTAGTAAAGTTGTTGCAATCAACACTATGGGAAAAGACAATGAGCTTCTGCAGCTTGAATAAATCCATAAGAAACAGAAATAAACATTATAAATTAGCCCTTCTTTCTTTACAATGGAAACTACAGTTTACCTTGTCATCGTTATGGTAGCACTAATCCAAAGGCTCAAGGCTAATTTGCCTCAAACTCCTGCTATTTTTATTAGCGTCACATTTTCCTTGAGTGGGTTACAAGCAGATCACTAAACAATTGTTTTGATCAACTTTTGCCAAACCAGGCATGAAATGTCCCTAAGATCAGACTCCATTTTGTACCTAAAAAATTCCTGGGTATAAAAAGACCAAAACTAGAAGAAGATAACCAACCCTGGAAGTTAAGATGACCAGCACACACACCAAAACGTGCCTTATTCTGCAGAGAGTGTGAATTCAAGTTTTCACAAACATTCAACTGAATGGCCTGCTATATGACGTGGTAGCTTCACTGCTGTGTGAGACTCAAAGTTTTTGTTGTCGCCAATGCTTAAAATTAGCCAGTTTTCTGATTATTCAAGTTTATTCAATCTTATTTGACACAGGAGGGATTTATTTTAGGTTGCTCAGAAATGATGAACAAAATGAAGAAAAAGTTGTGGAGAAAGACTAAAGCAAAAACATAGATAAATAAACAATAAACTACTACACTGATTTAGGCGTAATCTGGATTTTTTGCAAGGGAGCCCCAAATTACAACACTACTTACCACATGCCAAACCTTCCTTTCATAAAATATGTGGCCCTAGTTGGCAAAGGCCAAACTTTGGCAAGAACCCTAGAAAACAATTACAAGCACTGGCATATGGGTGAACAAATAGTTCTCCAGTCCCTGCATCAGGTCTGTGCCATCTTCATGGACTAAAAAAAGAGACATGATGGATGTCTTGTCGTCCCCACTGGGCCCTAGCCAGGATGAGCTGATGTGCAGGACAATCTGTCTGTTTGCAGTGAACATCCTTTAACTATATTGTTATTGGTTTGTGTCTCCGTTAACTTCTTCTGTGAAGAATTAAAAATAACTTTGATGACTAAAGGCAAAGTGGAAGGTCAGCCTATCTTTATTATGCACTTTAGGAACTTTAATTGTGTTACTGTTTTATGCATAGGTGCCTTCAGTTAAGCCCCCTTTCAACAGCTTCTTATATTCAAATGATCTTGCACAGTTGATAACTCTGTTTTGTTATTAGTCTATTCAACTCATCACTTACTCTACTCAAGATCTATATGTCAATATCTACTTTATGTGTCATGAAGAAAATGTTAAGATTTTGTTGCGAAATTAACTGATTGTCCAACAAAATAGTAAAATGACATTAAATATGGTAAAATAATATGTACAGTAACTCTTATTACCTTAATTGAATGTCAGAAGAATATTTTTAAGTAGAGAGCAATAAATTGGGGAACATAGTTAAATTGTGTATTTTCAAGAACAAGGTGTAGAAATTACATTTTGGTGCCATAAACTTATTATGTGCATTAACAACATATACATTTTGAGCTTTAATTTTATTATATTTTTTCCGGTCTGAAATGAGTTTGCAACATACAAATTTAATAATTTTCAAAATCACAGCTCGGTCAACTAGTTTGTCTTCATTATTAGGTTTCATTCATCCACAAGGCTTAAAACTATATACATAGACTGAAACATATAGATACACTACACTAAAACTAACACTAACATTTAAAGGAGACCTATTACACTTACGTTTAAACAAAATAGGACACGGTTATGGGCTATACAAAACATGTTTGTTACATCTTTTTGTGCAAATTATTCTCAGCTAATGAGATTTCACCTCCCCTGCTCTTCCTATATTGAGCAATTTTCAGAATGTGTTTTTAGGGCTCTGTCACTTTTATGCAAATAACATGTAGATGGCCATACTCTCAAACTCAATGTTTATCCTTGCACTTTATGCACCTGAAAATGGCTGCAAACAGATGCACAATGACACAACAGTACATCTATGAACCTGAGTCAGACCAAGAAGCAGAGGTGAATCCCCCGGTGCAACCAGCAAGGATGCAGTAAGCGTTTTCTTAACAGTAGCCTAAGTTTCTAAATAGACATTGATCAGTGGCTTTTTGTTTGCGTTAGATTCCATCCATCTTCTTCCGCTTATTCGGGGTTGGGTTGCGGGGGTAGCAGCCTTAGTAGGGAGGCCCAGACTTCCCTCTCCCCGGCCACTTGGGCCAGCTCCTTTAGGGGAACCCCAGGGCATTCCCAGGCCAGCCGAGAAACATAGTCTCTCCAGCGTGTCTTGGGTCTTCCTCTGGGTCTCTTCCTGGTGAAACACCTCACAGGGAGCCCAGACAACCTACGGAGAACACTAATTTCGGCCGCTTGTATCTGCGATCTCGTTCTTTCGGTCACAACCCAAATCTTATGACTATATATGAGGGTGGTAAATTAGATCGACCCATAAATTGAGAGCTTCACGATTTGACGTGGCTTCACCACAACAGACCAGTACAACGCCTGCTTCACGGTATACACAGCACCAATCTGGGACAGGGACTAGGGACAGAACTTTCCTTCCGTCGAAATCATTTGGCAAATCCTGTCAAGTGCGGAGCTTTGTATGTGGGGCCTTGGTTGCTGGGTGAGGGCCAAACACACCTGCCGATTTTCACATCAAAATGAGCATTTTTTTTTTTTTTAAATGGCTAATTTTCCAGGCACCAACAAAACATTTATCTATTGGCAAAAAGAACAAAAAAACTGAATGATTGTTGTTTTGCATTTGGACTATTTCTATAGGCAGTAGTGATGCAGATGGTCAAAAACATGCAGGTGCGGGCCACTGTGTCCGGGGTCTTGGCGGGGGGCTGCGGTGTGCAGTTAGCGGCCTACCAGGTCTGGGGCTGATGCCTCCGCTCCCCCCAGGGGACGGGGGGCAGGGATGGCAAGGGTAAGGTGGGGGGAGGGAGTGGGTTTATTAGGTATTTAGGGGGAGGGGGGGGCTCTGGCCGGGTGGCTCGTGCGGGTCGTGTTGGCCCGCCCTCTTGGGGGGGCCCGGTCCGGGGGGCGTCTGGTCGGGGGCCGGGGCCGGGGGTCGGGCACAAGCAGTCGTATAGTCGATTTGGGGTGACCCCCCCCCCCTTTGGTCAGTGTTGGATGTGAGTGTTATGTGGGAATGTGTGTACAGCGTCTTTTTTTTTTCAGTGTGTGGCGAGTGGGGCACAAGGGAGGGATGGGGTGAATGAGTTTTTTTTTTTTTTTTTTTTTTTTTCTGTGTGTGGCGAGTGGGGCACAAGGGAGGGATGGGGTGAATGAGTTTTTTTTTTCTTCAGGTATGGGTGTGGTCCGCTCCCTCTCCCAAGAACATCTCAAGTCTCCGATAGGTGCGGAGCCCATCCCCCCACGTCCTGCCCTCCTCCACTTCGTTGGCGGGCGCCTTGGCCCCCTGGCGCATTAGTTGGCTTCGGGTTTGGGGCGGGTTCCCGGGCGTGCGCCGGCCAGCTCCTGGCGGCCTCTTCGCGGGGCCTGGCCCCCCGGGGGGCGGCCGGGGCCCTCGTCGCGGGGGCGGGGCGCCCCTGGGGCCTCTGGCCCTCAGGGCCCATTGCCGGGACCACTTCAGCGGGGCTGGCTGCCGGCGGAGCCCACGGGCTCGTCTCCGCGGCTCTTGAGGGCGTCGGCATTGCGGTGGCTGGGGGATTTCCTCGGGGTCGTCTCTGCTCCTTCCTTGGGGGGGGGGGTTGCAGATATCCTGTGTCGGCCCCTCCTGGGCGACCTGCTTTAGGGACCCCTTTGGGAGTCCGGGGCTACGGGTCCCCTGACGCCTGCCTCTGTGCTCGGGGAAGGTGGGTCTTTGGTTCTCCACAATCACTATCAAGCTATTTCTGGATAATCTTCACCTAAACTAGTGCACTTTCACATCTCCCACTGGTGCTGGGTCCCAGGTATTAAGTGTTCACTTATATACAGTAATCTTATAATTTATTTATTTATTTATTTATGTTGTGTCACTTTCTTTTTTCAAATATCACATTACACATGTCAGCTTACATAACAATATATATGATTTAGCAATGGCATCTAGGTGTTATTCGAGTGTATCTGTTGCTTTATGTCTGTTGGTTGTGCTGTTCTTTTTGTGTCTCTTTCCAGGTGATGGAGCAGACAGAGGACATTTTATCATTCTCTTCCTTTTATCTCCTCTTTCTTTCACCTCTACTCTTTTTTTTCTTTTCTTTCACTTTTTGTTCTTCCTTTACTCTCCCATTGTCATGTCCATATAATTTGAAATTCTCCTTGCAGGAATTATAATAAAGCTATTTACAAGCATAAATCAAGTGGAGCACTATGGCGAAAGCTGTTTGCTCCACTTGTAAAAGCAAAATCTGTCGAGCTCCATCTGGCATTGAGATATCAATTCCTATTGCCATAGTGCTAGACAGGACACTGGGGAAAAAAAAAAAAAAAAAAAAAAAAAAAAACATGCAAAATGTGCCTTAAACACTTTTCTGTAACCGCCAACAAGTTTGGTGTGGTTCTGACCAGATTTTTGCACTAACCTATTCCCTTGCATCTGCTGAAATTTTAGATGAGATCGAGGGGGGGGGGTCATGGCCGAGTAGTTAGAGCAGCGCGCTTGCACTCAGAGAAGGATGCAAGTACCGAGTTCGATCCCAGTGCCTACACTCTGGGTCCCTGAGCAAGACCCTTAACCCCTGATTGCTTCCTGGGCGCCTCACATGGCAGCCCACTGCTCCACAAGGGGATGGGTTAAATGCAGAGAACAAATTTCGTTGTAATGTATGTTTTAATGTATGTTTCAATGACAATAAAGATGATATTACAATTACTATTACTATATTTGAAACTTCGGGACAATTGGGTGTTCCCGCAGGACAGTGATCCCAATCACAAAACCAGTTTGAGAATTAATAAAGCAGGCTGACATTAAGCCTCTGGCAGCCTCAGCCCTAATGACAGGTTGCTTTCTAAAAAAAAAAACATGTTGTCTGTGCAGGAAATCAACCAATTCAAATGAGCTCAACCAATTCTGATAAGTGCTCAGTATTCAACCAGAAATGGCTAAAAGTATGTGGTCGAGCTGTCATTTGCTAAGTGACATTCATGTAAATTTCTCCGGGTATGTCTATGAGCTTGGGTGTAAAATATAAACATGACTTGTGCTTGTGTGTTAAGAAAAGATTGAAGTAGCATGTTGCATTATTAGTAAACTACAAGCAAAGGAACTGTTGAAACAAATGATTAAAATTCCTAAAATTAAATTGAATAGATCGAATACAAACTTCTGACCAGAACTGCACATAAAGCCATTCATCCATTTTCTTACTCGTTTATCCCTCATGGGATCACAAGGGGTCTGCACCTAAATATAAATTAATAGATGGAGGTGTTGGTATTTTCGCTTTTGCAATTTAGTGTTGTAAATTGCAGTCCTGGCCATCATTGGACTTTGTGTAATTGAGGCCCACAATGTCTGTTAATAACTTAAAAAAAAAAAGATTTAGAAGTTACAGATGGAAATTCTGTGTTTTTAGATTTGTGTCACATGTGGTTTTGTTTTTACCAAGACCTAATCAGCAGTCCAAAGGGAAGTCATTGTTTTTATATTTTTTGATTTAAAAATATATTTTTTCATGCCTGTAACTGTTTTGGCACCAGTCAGTGGCAGAGGCAGTGTGACCCCCTTCGATCCATAAATTACACCTGTTAGTTGACTGCCCCGTCATTTGTGAGTATACTCAGGCTTAAAGGTTAACAAAAGAGAAACAGGGTAAGCTCTGCTGCTGCTACAACAGATCAATGTCAAGTAAATAACCTTTTCTACCTTATTTCCTGACTCATATTGATCTATCTTTTCTCTCCTTGTCTGCTTTGTGGGCTCTGTTCTTACACCCCTCACCCCATGCCTTTTTAACCCAACGTATAATTATATGCTTTTAACGTTAAACACTTATTTCAAAGCAGCATTGATACAAGCTTACGAAGCATTACAAAAGATGCTATTGCAAACTGTGTTTCTGTATCAGCATGTTTACATGTTTTACTAAAATTGAAACATAGCCCAAAACAAGAAGAAAAGTTTGGCTTTAGTCTTTATTTGAACCTAATAATGATTTTACTGTTAGAATAATGCGTCTTCCTGATCAACCAAGGAGTCTAGCTGATTTCACATTCTCAGATATGAGATTTGGTGCTGTGTAAATTTAATTCCTATGGATTTGGACTGTCGGAAACAAATATTGTAGAAGCAAAGCCATTATTAGGACACCATTCTTATTTGGCCAAGCCGCAGCTCAGTCAGGGGCTGTGTGTGCTTTAGGGATTAGCAAGACTAAAGGTCTAAAACCTCACAGGCAAGCGGCAGTGTTTATTACACCTTACATCACAAAAACGTTCAACCTGCTTTTCTTATGAGTTAGCTTAGCTAAAGAGAGAAGGTCATCAGGTCATTAGAAATAAATGGCTTTGTGCTTTTGGGAGCATACACTTAGCCATAGAGAATGTTCTCAAGCGTGCATTTATCCTGGAGTGCAGCAGGAGATTTTTTTATTCTCTTTTTTAGTAGTAAATGTCCTCTCTACACGTGACCAAAGACACAAGGATTGTCCTTTTTTTATATGAAAATGGAGATTCAATAGTTATATTGTGATTTAATCATTAGCCATTATCAAAGGAACATTTTACTGCATTTATTTTTTTTTGTACGATTCACAGCTATGTTCTTTGTGTGCTTGAAATATCTGTCTTAAAACTGCAGCTGTTTGCAGAGACAGTGTCTACTAACTTTTGTTGTATTAAGAGAATTGTGCGCAAATATTGGGGTTTTCAGCATTTTTTTAAAGCTTTGGCCATAAACTATTGTTTTTTAGCATGATTTTATCAACAAAAAAAAAGTCAAAATCACAACCTTAGTGGTGGGGATATATAAATACAATCATAGCTTGTATTGTTCAAATCTGATCTGTGTATCTCGAAATTCTCACTTGCTCTTAACAACTGGTCAGCCTTATCCAACAGCCGCAGACTAGTAGACAAAACACAATAGGAAAATAATTCCCAATGTGTTTTGGGAACTATTATCCCAATCTGATTTGTGATGAACCAATATATCAATATGGTGCTCTGAAATCACAGTGATGAGTTGTGAGGCACCGTATGTGTCTATTTTACCGGGGATTGGCGGCAGTCGAATAAGTCATGTAACTAACCCCATGACCCCACTATAGGCTCTAGTCTCATGGATATCTCTTTTGCTTTGCTGTTGACACTGTCAATGCTTTCTTAATAGGTTTGATACATTGCTTTGTGTCTCTGGATGATTCCTGACCATATTAGATGAAAAATAATAGTGCACGTACCACAGGTTGGCTAATGGCATTGTACTGAGTGACACATTAAAGTCCAATGAAGTATCCTAAGTGCATGTGTACCAACCAAGACCCACAAACATATACAAGAAAACAGTTTTTGGATATCTGCTCACTGACAAGGAGTGAATGGTCTTAAGTAAATTTATTTCTTAATGATGGTGTCGCCACTATCCCACCGTGTGGATCAGTGCAGTCAGGTTGGCACGAGCGGTGGAACAAACAAGGTTGGTACCAATGAACAAAAATTGAGAGGTCAAGCAGTTTTAATGTCCTCAGTTTCCATGTCCTTTTATTTTCCATTCAAAAAAGTCCAAAAAAGTGCAAGTGCATTCAAAAAAGTGCAAGTGCAGTCAGTATATGCATGGAGGTTAAGCAGTTTAGTGTTGTACCTAGTAGCAGCAGGTGGCATTCAGGAAACTCCAACAAGCCAACTCCTGACTGAATGAACAAGATGGCTTTTTAAAGGGGCCACGCCCAACTAGGTAAAAACCACTTAAAACAACTAGGGGTGTACAAACATTAGTTCCTTTCAAACTAATGTAAAATTCCTCCAATAAAAAAACACCAATAATTATGTAAAAATAAACCCACTAATTAAATAGACAAAATCCTAAATTGAACACAATTGCAATACATATTTCTACAGCAATACTAAAACCAGTAAACCACTCCCCCCTGCCTTCTTTGTTCTTGGTCTGGTCCGGAAGGTTCCAAATAGGTGTCTGGTCTCTGGGGAATCTTTTTGCCAGACACCTGGACACAAGAGGAAGAGGGTTAGAAAAAAATACATTACACCACTCTAAAACCCTTTAAAACATACCACATACATTACACACTGACACTTAAAAGATATCACCAAAATTACATTCATCATTCTTATTTCTACAGGCTGGAGCCTGGGGATGTGCAAATTAGTAAAAACTTTAAAGTGCAGTGTGCCATCCAAAGTGCTATGTGCATGTTCAAGCGTTTCAGGTAAGACCTCTCTTTTTACTTCACAGTAACGAACCGGGTCTTCGTTACAGACAGATAATGATTTTGTTGGAAATGTTTCAAATTTTAACACGGAATCTTTAATTCAATTTATGCTAAAATTACTTTACTCCCTTACTCGTGACAAAACACCAGTTTGTTATAAAAAATGTAGCCTATACCCAGTTTTAGTTCAGTCATTGTGACGTGTTTTACACAGTTGGCTAAGTAGTACTTTGTTCACCAGTTTCAGCTGGTGAACCTATCTGCTAAGTAATACCAGGGCCTTTGGGTTAAAAAAAAAGAAAAAAGAAAAGAAGAAGAAGTTCTCTGTGGTCTAAGGTCAGTGACCTGCTCTGTAGCTGTCTCAGTTCCACCTCAGGGCACCTGCTAATGTCAGGCCTCTTTTAGATTCCCCAAATCGTGGCTTGCCACTGGTTATTTTCAGCCACGATAAGTGATCCCGGTGACCCCAAAGGTCTGACACACTGCTTTCTTTTAGGTAGAAGCCAAATGCCATAGCATTGCCTCCGGATCAAAGCCTTCAAAGTCAAACTCTACTTAGGCATCCATTGAAATAAGAGCTCCGAGCTCAGCTAAGTGAGCAGAGCCAGACAAGCTCATGACTTGACTTTCACTCACGCTACATGGAAGTGGTGGGCCAACATATGCACATGTGCAAACATACACACCTGTTTTTTAATCTTTCTTCTTTTTAACCACTGGGTCTTTTGCTGTAGCAGCGCCAGGTTACAGCCGCTGTCTACTTGTATGCAACTTACGATGATACTGATCAACACTTGTTATGTCTGTCTTTGATTTTCTCCTATTCTGCGGTTTTAGGTTTTGAAAATAGAGTATTTGTTTAGAAATTATTGAAGGGTACACGGGGACAGATATTGTGTTTGGTTCCTCCCATTCTCCAACTTAATCCTGGTGTTGTCCCCTTCCTTTTCCTGCAACCGACATTACTGCATGACCCCTCCCCCATCTTACAGGATGTGGTGTCTGGCCTCTCAACAGATAATGTGACGCACACGTGTGCTTGCGGAAGAAGAGGCCATGAGCCACAAAGGTCCGCTCTGGGTCCTGGATTATGATAACATCAGGAAGTGCAGAAAGGAAGAGGTGTCTGCAGGAAGTTGACAGGCCAGTGAAGGCCTCGGAGAGAGTCTCACTTATCTTTCTGAGAAGCCAGAGTGTTTGCTCAACTCTAATGTGATGATCATAGTGAATCAATAACCGAGGTGTTTAAATGGCAATCATCACGTTGTTGTATGTTGGACAACGCTGCCTTTTTTAACCTGCCATCTCCAAAACATTCTTCTCTTTATTCATCCCTGACAAAGTAGTAACAACATCAAGTGAGCCTCTTCGGGTGTAAGACAATGGGATATTATCTTCCTTAAACCTTATTCTCAGTGTAGACAGTTCAAAATAAATGTTAGGGTTGGAAAGTCCAGATGTTCTTTTAGAGCTTATTCCCCTGCCATAAGTACTCCTGATTTATGACAATCTCTAATGGTATCGCTGCTCTGATCTGGTTTTCCTTCACCTCGCTCTCTTCTGAAGCTTTAAACTCATCAGGTCCTCTCAGCCCTATCATTAATCCTGAACTACAAAGTAAAGTACGGCTGTAGAAAATTTGGGATTTCTTCTCCTTCCTCCTCCCTGCTTCTACTCCACTGAATCGCTTGCTGTCTGATAAATGATAAACTGATGAGCAGGGCTAATCCAGCTGAACTACTCCCTGCTGCTTCACTTAACATTCCCCAAACATATGTGATCCTTGATGAAAAATTTGCCATGAAATTGGTCACTGGTTTGTAAAGAGTTCCTCCCATGATTTTGCCACCACTGAGCATGGAAAACTGACCCCCAATATGCCTCCAAGTGACATTGGTAGTTTTTCTGAGAGTGAGGTGACAACTGACTCATTAATTATCTTCTTTAAGCACTCACATCCCTCCGCAAAGGTTATGGAAAGAGTGTTGCCTTGCCTAGACACTGAAAGAAGTTGACATTGCCTCTGAGCACAAGAAGCACACCACAATTTTTCACTATTCTTAACTGAAGTGCTTCTGTTACTGAAACCTAATTGCACACAGTGCTTTTCTTTGCATCTATAACCACTACTAAAAGCTACACAGAAAGAACAAAGTACTTGAAGAAATTTTCAGTTATTCAAAACCAAGTCAGTCAGAATTTCTTATCCTCATTTTTTAACAATGGGTCACTAGAATACCTTACAATGTTTACTATGCAATGCTTAACTTAACATAGGAAGACACAATGGCAAAAAGATACACTCCAGCACCACTTTTCTATGCATTTAACAGGTAGGCTGGACTTATTAAAAAACAAAG
This sequence comes from Fundulus heteroclitus, assembly GCF_011125445.2. Taxonomy (NCBI): domain Eukaryota; kingdom Metazoa; phylum Chordata; class Actinopteri; order Cyprinodontiformes; family Fundulidae; genus Fundulus; species Fundulus heteroclitus. Next base: position 18,983,979 of record NC_046362.1, read on the forward strand.
CTGCTCTGTATAATCGTTTTGCACTTGAAACCTCAGTATATTGTGGAATATTCTGGATTTGGAAGTGTTAGTTGTGTGAGTTACGCTAAGGATCTAGATAGGAAATATACACCTGGAGAGATTGTTTTAGTAATGTTGGCTAAATTAAAAAAACAAACATTTCTATAAACCTTAAAAACAAAACCTTGTTTTATATTGACTACTTGCTCACCCAAGTGGCTTGACCTCACCTCTGCTGCCAATAATGGCAAGGAATGCCACAAAAAATAAATAGCTATTTCTTAGATCTTATTATTTTTAAAGAGAAATTGGAATTACTTAAAATTGTGTCAGCAGGTTGAACATTTACGGAAACTTGAGATCTAAAGTAAGCACATAATTGTGATGAAACTTTAGGGTGAAACTTTGATGATGAGTTTCTACAAAGCAGTCCTTGATGTCTAAAAATAATTGACCAAAAGACCTCTCCATACATCATTTTTTTTTCTCCATCCATGCTTCGTTTGGTAGAGTAGTTGTCATACAATCGGAGGGTTGTGGGTTCGATTTTAATTTCATATTCCAATGTGCCCCTGGGCAAACCACTTAAATTCAAGTTGCCTACTGATCACAGTATCAATCTATGAATGTTTTGATAGACACATAAATCTTTTTTTTTTTTTTAAAAGTCCTAGCTTTTCTATGTTACATTTAAAACATTTTCTAAAATACATCGAAAATCAATGTGAACCATGTTTTGATCTGAGTTTAGAAGACTTACTTTATTTATCTATTGAGCTGAGCAAACATTCAATTACCAGATTGTGTTTGTAGAAAGCAATACCGCTACACTCTTCAATTCTAACCTCTTCTACTTGAAATGTGGTTATTTTGACAAGGTGGTATCATAGCAGGGACATACTTTGTAAGCTTTTTATAACATAAAAAGCTTATTTGTGGATTTTATTTATAGACATCTTCATTTACTAGTTTTCTTTAGAAAAAGTATCCAGTGATGCAATAAATGGCATTATGGACCAATACAAACAGGAAGTAATGGAGAGCAGAACCACAGGGAAGATTTTTATTAATTCAGTTAATAATGTACAAAACACAGCTCCAAAGATAGGGAAGACAGGAAAAGAACAGACAGTAGGTAATAGTATTTTCTTGGGACAAAGTAATTTAAATAGTGCTTTACATTTAATTGGAAAGCATTAAACAGGTTTATGTGATGGATGTTATGTGGAAAACATTTTTTTTACATGTTTTGTTTAACTGTAGTAGATAATAATGAAGAAAGGTCATATTTGGAGGAAGAATTAAGAAAAGAGGGAAGTCAGGTGATTTGGCACCATGAGAACAGGGAGCAGCACAGGCAGACCAATGGAAAGACAGAGTACATGGAAGTAGAATGAAAGAATCCAGCAATGAACAATAGATAACCAGTGGGATTATATACTGAGGGACGAGTGGAGAATGACACAGAAAGCAGATGTGTTAATCGTGGAATGACTGGAGCAGCTGAAGCAGAAGATAACCAGGGAGACTGAGGAAGAGAGACTAATTAACAAAGATAAAGCTGACCTATGACATACAGAAGCTGTCAAACCAAGAGAAAATCAAAAATATATAACAAAATGAATTCTAGATTCAAAGAACAAAATAAATCTAAAGGAATTAACTTACACGGCAAGAAAATCCTAACATTAATGAACACTAAGGAATGAAATAAAATATGTCAAAATCATATAGAATATAAATAACAAGAAAATTATGAAAAAGGAAAAAAAGACAAACATACAAAAAAAAACACTTAAGGTTCATAAGAGCGGGAGCCTATTTAGTCACTTTTTGACTGCAAAAGTAATTTTAAAAAGTAAAAAGTAGAAAGTGTTAGGTAAGACTGAGTATTAAGATCAAGATATGACCTATAATGTATTATATATCTGATGTATGGTTTTCTTTGTTAGTGTAGTCCATAATACAAGTAAAATCCCAAATGTGACTTTATTTTGACCAAAGCTTATCCATAATTATCAGATTGTGCAGTCCTATCGTTTTCACAATGCAAACGTATATGTAAAATACGATTGAGATGATGTCTCTATGGAATGCTTTAACATGTTGATATATTATGTATATGTTTGAGACATTTTGTATGAACACAGTGATGTCCCCTTATAAGATATCATGATGCTTCTTAAATACATTTTCCCCAACGTGATCTAAACTTGGTGGGGATTTAGATCATACAATAAAGGATATCTGCTTGTGGTTTGTATGCTTTCCAACATTGAGATACTGTCACATAACCATTTCACAAACTTTCAAAAATGTTTGAACGCTACTGAAGAATCTAATAAGACATAACTTTTATCTTTTTTTCTAGACACAAATAGCAAAAATAATATGTCAATGTGTGTATGTGTGTGTGTGTGGGGGGGAGGGGTATCCCTCTTGAGAGTACAGAGAAAAGGCAAAAATAACTGTATCTAGAGGCTTGATAGTGTGGTACTTAAGTTTGATCAATCTATCACGGAGAGGCACTAATTCTATCACCCATGTAACCCAGTATTATGTTTGGTTTTACTTTTACAGTGTGTAGGAGAAAAAAAAAAACATTCACAATGATGAAACACCTACATCAATCATGGATGTACATAAACAGGGACAATCTTGGTTCCTACCCAAAGGGTGAAAACCAGATAACCATTAACATAATTAAACTAAAGGATTGCGACTACATCATGGGCATTCATTTGAGCATTCTTGGAAAGCAGAAACAAACCAAACCATTCACCTAATTTCAAGATAATTGTTTCCTCGTCTGTGACGGATGATGGCACAGTTTCCTTGCAGCAACACAGTTCTGGGAGTCAATCTTAGCCTATGCTTTGATGTGTGGAGTAGAATTTTTCTCACCATGCATACATTGGTTCTATTCATGTACTTCAGCATCTTACAACTGTCCAAGAACATGTATGTTAGGTTAATTGTCTCCTCTAATTTACCCTTTCTTACGAATCTGGGCATTTGTGGTTACTTTTGTTGTGTGTCACAGTGCTACCCCATTCTTGCTCAGTGACCATTACAGACAGGCACCATCATGCCCACTAACCCATGAACCACTAGGTTTTTTGTCTGGTATAGAAAAATAATGGATGGTTTTTCATGCATTATTCTTCTTCTGTGCAGATACAACACTATGGGCCAGCAAGACAAAATATGTCAAACATGTAAATTATGGATGGCTAATTATAACTTTATGATCTACATCAATTCACATTATATTTTTTGATAGTAGACCACTGTTAAAAGTTACTATACTTCAGCTAGGAGTTTTACCCCACCGATGGTGTGAATAAATCAAGTAATCCATAAAAGTGCTATATTATACCTGTTTAGGGAGCAGATTCTGGTGGTCTGTCTCCTTTGCCCCTCTATCAAAGAAACATACTTTGAGACATTGGTCATCCCTCATACTTTGCTGTCAGTGCATCTTGAAATTTTGTCAGTTTGGCCTGTAGGGCATCATAACCACAGATTTGTCCTGAGCCTATCTTCTTTATGCATTTCATTAAAACGCTACCCAGCTTACTGTTTCAGGCAGTAATACTCAGAGACCAGAAAGGAGGCAACGATGGATATAGAAGTCATCACGGGTAACCTTGTATGCCCATGGTCATGGGTCATTTGGCGAGTGCATGTCGGAATTTGCGTCTACTGGAATCCCCTTGTCCAAGGTTCATATCTAGTGAGCAGGGAAAGTTCAGGAAGGAGGGATGCACAGAGGTCAAACAAAGAGACAGAGCTGACTTAAACAATGTTATAAAGGGAAAACAAAAGCCTGGGTGTTTTATACTTATGGTGGTGTAATCCTTTAAATCATTATAAAAAATGTGATGTGTTGAATTTTAATCACTTTTTGAGCAGAAATAACATTGACTTTGGTACCATTCATCATTTTTTACTGAGATTGATTCGAAAGATTAACACAGAGTGACACGTACAGTATCTGTGAAGCAGAAGAAAGTGATCGATGCTTTGAACTTTTACATACAAAAATCTACTGCACATGCACCAAGCAAAATTCAGTACAACCACTTAAATCAGAAGTGACCTAATTAGAGGAAAAATAAAGTCATCTTATTAGTAAATAGAGCCTACATTTGTGTAATTTATTTTATGAATAAATACAGCTTTTAGTTGAAGGCTTTGAAGAAATTGGTGAACAAACAGCATCACAACAACTGAGGATCTCACCTGACAGGTCGATGATAAAGTTGTGGAGTGGTTTCAGGCAGGGATAGATTCTAAAATAATATCCCAAGCATTGAACATCTCATGGAGCACTGTTCAATCCATAATCTGAAAATGGAAAGAGTATGGCTCAACTTTAAATCTGACAGGAGATGGCTTTCCCAGTTAACATGATGGGAAGAAGAGAATTGATTGAAAAAGCAGTCAAGAAGCACATGTTAATTCTGTCAGAGCTACAAACATCCACGGTTCAGGCAGAAGACTCTATTGTACGTATGGTAACTAGTTAAGTACTCTAAAAAACCTGGAATATGAAAGAGTGGCAGAAAAAAGCTACTGTTAAAAGAAAATCATAAGAATTTAAATTTAAGTAGTTTGAACTTAACATTTTTGTCTGTGTTAGAAAGTGTGGACACCGCTTGTAAAGTATGGCAACCATACATAGTTTTCATACCAAAAGCAAGTTTTCCTTTTCATGGCTACAATAACTGTGTTATCTGCAAAACAGAAAAAAAAAAAACATCAGTCATATAATGTTGAGCTGCATTTTGCATCAATACTATTTTATGGTTAGCTCTCAGATGTCCAGTATTGCGTCATTACATCAACTTGCATCCTTTGATCTCTGAATACTTCTTTAAAGCTCCTTAGAAGAGATAATGCATATTGCAGACAAGATACTGCAAACCTATGTAACATCTTCAGCAGGAGCTGCAGTTTGAAGAAGGACAATAGCTTTTTGTATTTACTCTCATTTCCTTCCCTAATTGAGTCACAGACCAAAGTGAAGCAATACAAAGGCTTTTTGTTAGCTACGAGAAACACCTATCCAAACACATTGTGCAAAGACATGCTGGAGCAATTAATAATGCTCAGAGGCCAACTAGCCATGGACTTGTTCAAGTGAAGTCAATTTAAGCCAGTAGGTTATGCCTGGAATGACTGAAATAATGACGACTACAATTACCAAGGTATTTTTGTTCCTTTGCATCTCGGAAAATAAAAATAATTAATCATGTTCACGTCTAAAAAAAAAGTTAAGTGAAGACTTGTGAGTGTGAAATGGACTATTGTGGAATGATCTTAGAATTATTTGACATGTGATATAGTATATTATTTATCATGACAATTTATCAACAAGCAATGGGGATTTACATCATGTTACATTAACCTTGTCACAAAAAAATACACAGTTCCAAGTTGTACTGCTTTCACCAGCCAATATAAAGGAGAGAAAAAAAATCTCACTCAGCTATTCAGTCCTATATGAGCTTACTTAAAGACTTCTACTGACACGCTTTTGAAATATGGTGGTTCCCTTGGCAGGTAGTGTGATTAAAAGCAGCCTTCTCGAATGTGTTATGAAATGATCCAGTTTTCCTCTGTGCAGAAATGATCTGTTGGTTCTGTAGGTGTTAGTTATTTCGCTATGTTTTCCAAAGCTTCTCCCCATTAACACGTAACACTTAGGAGATCGCGCAGTAAATGATCGACTTGCATGACAGTTATGGGTCTCTGGCTGCAGATGACGGGGTGCTTTAAAGGTGCAGTAAATTATTTTGAAAGTAAAAGCAAACCTGGTTGTGTGTGTGTCTGTGATGGTGGTGGGGGTGGCGGTTTGGTTGTAAGCATGCCATTAACATTCCCCCCCCCCGATTAGGATACACACACTTCACTTTTCATTTAGCTGACATTTGTGTAGGCTTCTGCAATTAAGGTTATATGGGGCTTTTTGCAACCTATTGCTGCACATGCTTGTACATTGTGGGGCTATTTGAGGAAGCTGAAAGTAGGGTTTAAAATGGTTAATTGGAGCAGTGAGGGTTTTATTGGGGAGCTGTCTTTTTGCTGCATGCTTTTCCAACCCTTTGACCCACAGGCACACACCTGGTACCGGGTCAGGTTACAGCCAGGCTCCAAGGCTTGCAGGTCAAGACCTGGTGCTTCACAGACCTCTAATCCCCTTGCATGGAAGCATATTTGACTGAAGGGCTAGATCTACACACTCCCAGACATTATTCTTTACAAAAAAAGTACAGGACTATCTCCTTTGCTTTACTTTCTTCTCTTTCCTTCCCCTCCTTTAACCAAGAGATGATTTAACTCAATAAAGGGGTGTTAAAGAGGTTTTGTGGAGTATTAACCTACTGTGATTTATGAGCTTACTGAATTACGAGAACATTTTGTCTTTACACAGGTTTATATGTATGTGCAGGCTCATACAGTATCAATCGGAAGGAGGCAGAGAGAGGAGAGCGCGTTGATCTTTGTATCCTTCTTTTTTTTAAATCATTTTTCAAGTCCTGACAGAAAGATAAATTTTAATACTCCATCATAAATGTTTAACACTCAAGGCTTAGAAAACTACCTTGAGAGACAAAACTCGGATATCAAATGTTTTAAATTGAGTTTTGCATTTGCCTGCTGAGATATGGGGAAATTTTCCAGCTACCAAGAGAGGTGAATACAAGGTCCACTGATCTTGAAGTTTATGTCAAAATGCACTCCTACCAAGTTGACCCGAGAGTGCATGCTAATTATGCAGCAGATTATTCTCTCAGGCAGTGCAGTTATAAGCACACCAGGGGGAGCAGTTATACTGTTATTCTGCTCCACAATCAGAGAAAAGTTCTAAATTTCTATCCTAAACTCTTCCAAACCACACACACACAAAAAAAATTTCTTTGGTGAAATAATGAAATTATCTTTTTTTTTTTTAAGTGGTGACCTGTTCCACAACTTGTCCCCTTTGCTCTGCCTGATGTGGCCCCAGTTGCATCTTGATCTTAATCCTGTCTAAATGCTTAAACACACTACCAGAGTTGAAAATACTTATCAATTTGTCCCAAATGCTTTATTCTTGATTGGTAACACCATTGCTCCTTATTTCTTTCCTGTCTCACTTGTGCGGAATCGTTCCTGGCTGCTGTACACCCCGGGTGCCACTTACCGCAGTCCGATTACTCAGCGCTTCTGTTGCAGCCTGTCAGAGAAAGAAAGAAGCATAATGAGTTAAGCGACTGTGTGTTCACCGCCCTGCATCAGTAGCCTTCAGCACTTTCAATAACACAAGTCAATGTGTGGAGCAAAAGGGGAAAAAAAATGTGTGTGACAGGAACAGCTACCACAGTGACAACAACAATAACAAGACAAACCACAACACTACAACAAAGCCTTTATTCCTACACTGGTAATAGATCATGACAAGCAGCTGTGTCAGTACTTGAAAAACATTGAACTAGATGTACTTAACGTCAGCGGTGCACTAATATGGGAGGACTTAAAGCTTTATCTGTGGTGTGGCCAGAAACAGAGCATTCACCTTAAAACTAATCATTAGGTACTATTTTCTGTACAATTAGTAGCACAAACACGTGCTTTACCTAAGATTTATCTGCAAAGCTAAATAATGCTGACAAATGTTTGGATTTCTTCACACTGTGTTTATTTACAATTCAACAGAAACATCCAAGTTGAACATGTTTAACAACCTTTTCATTGGGTAAGTGCTAAGCTACTTTTTCCATGTTTCCGTTGATATTTTTTATTTAATATTATTTATCTTTGGTGATATTCAAGTCTTTAAGGCTGGAAGGTCTCCTTTCCGACACATGAATTTTTAGCTCCCTCTACAGCTACACTTTGAGATTCAAGCTTTGCAACAACAACAACAAAAAAAGAAAAACCAAATATAAAAAAAACATATATATTTTTTTAAACCTGCTACTTTTAATTTTTTTTCTCTCTCAAAATAATTTTATTAAATCTTATATTGCTCTCTCACTTACCTCACCTTGTTTTCTTTCTCCTTTTCTCCCTTTTAGCATTTTGTCTCATCTGTTTTGTTTCTTTTTTCCCTCTTCTACCTTCCCGTATTTGTGTCCACTGAGCATGAAACAGTCACAGCATAAAATCTAATCAAGCTTTTTGCATTCAAGCAGAGCTCTATGACAAAAGCAGAAAGGCTCCACTTCTGAAAGTAAAAGCCGTTGTGCACTTTTTGGCATTAAGACAATAATTCATAATGCTACATTGCCAGAAAGGACACACACACATAAAAAAGTTGAACATCCTGGCTGTGTAAAACATACCTAAATAACATTAAATTAATTTGCTTCATTTTATATTGATTCACCACTGTATTGCGGAAATTAATAATTTATTTCAGTTTCAGAAAACAAGGTTGATATTTAACAAATGACAACAGATACTTACAATAGAAGGCAGATTATTATTATTTTTTCATGCCACACAATCAACAGACCTTATATAGGGCTTGTCTTTAAGCTTGTTTTAATAGACTTAATATAGAAAAATTGAGTAAAACCACTCTTAAAATGTTACAACCCCAAATTGAAAGGTGGTTTGTTGTAGTAGTAGAAGCTGGTGGCAGTGAGTGTATTTTCTGTGTTAAAATGTGCTATGGGAGGGCTCCACTGCCTCTTTTTCCCTCCAGGACGAGGTAAATGGGTCTATTACCACTCTTCTTTAAGTTGGTTATTGCTCCATATAACTGACATACGGCAGAGCTTCCATTTTTGTCCCCGACAGTTATGGGGCCACGTTGATCATGTAAAGAATTTCTCTGGTGCCCTTGGTTTAATAGGATGGGTGCCTCACAGCGCTGATAAATACACCCATTTGAGAGGAGTAACTGGGAACTGCTAGCAGCTCCAGTGCTTTATCCAGATCTGAGTAGAGAGCAATATAATAACAACACGGAGATCTCAATAGAAAGTGTTTTAGGACATGACAGCAGAGCTACCAATCGTACCTCTGGCAGATAGCTTATCTGACTTATGTATCAGGGAGGACACAGCATTTTAACATCACTTTTAAAGCAGAAATGCTGAGCGGCTGTAACTAGCCAAAGATGTGCTGCTCCTTTTTTTTTTTTTTCTTAGTAGTGATTGATGAACTTTGACACCCAGATTCCATCTCCTCACCCCTGACTTCCTGTCTTAAAACAGCAGAGGAATCTCATTGCCATTCCTATGCTCTTGGCCTTTCTCTTCCAGTGGGAATTACCCCGAGATGTACCGAAACAACTATTTATTAAGTTTCCACTCTGTTAATTTCCCCACCTTGTTGTGCTTCTCTAAACCTCAGTCTGCGTCAGTTCCTCCCACTTTCTGGATCTATGAAATGAAAGACGAATGGGATTGAAGAAGTTTAAAGGCTATAGTGCTGCATAAGTTAATAAAATTCTTATTACAAAGTCGATAGATCTTCAATTGATTTCAAGTCAGGTGATTGACTGAGCTATTTTAGCAGCTTAATTCTTTCCCTTCTGAAACCAATCCAATTTTTTAGCTGTGTGTTCAGGATTTTAGTCTTGCTGAAAAATTTCCTCACATTTCATCTTCATACTTTTTATCAAGAATGTGTGAGTACATTATTCCTTTCATCATTTCCTCAGTTGTTTACAGTATTTTTAACAGAAAAAAGCCCCATACCATGTCTATGACATTTCTCTTCCAGATATAGGGTGTGCAAAGACATCCCGGGAGTTCTGTGTTAGACTATTTTCGAAGTGTATTTTATTGGCTTGTTCAAATTCATTATTAAACAAGCTTTAACAGTATTTTTCTTCAGCAGTGGAGTCTTGTGCAAACAGTAAGCAATTACTCAGTGCATTACCTGTTTATTTCTTTTTTTATGGAAATACCGTATTTGCTTTTTCTAGTTCTTTATGAAAGGTCTCTGAGGATGACCTTTAACTCCTAAACAACTGTTCTGATTATTCCGTTGGCTCCTCTGTCACAAATCTTGTGAGGAACAACTGGTAGTGGCTGATTTAGGGTGAAATGATGTTTGTTCCAGTAAGCATCATTGAGACTAAAATCCGGGGTTGGAAAGTTCAAAAGTTTAAATGTACATCAAAGTTATCGGTATGTTTTGTATTATAAACATTGCAAAGGTTGTGAGAAAGCTTTTTGATTTTACTCTTCATCAGATACATCTAGTATGATACCTTGGTATTCACAAACATTTTTATAGGCCATCAGTTAGAACAAACAAGTTTCCTATTAGTTTTCACTGATAAGAGAGCAGTATTACCTTCTACATACTGACAGATTTCAGCTGGATTCTTGACTTTATTAGACTTTCTGTATCTAATTTTCCTTATATTTTCCAATAGTGATTGCCAGCTTAATTTCCTTTTATGACATAATTTATGTTCTTGTTTGTTAGGAGGTATTTTTATATTTGAGATACCTAGACTGTCAATACTGCTGGTGGATAATGTCAAGAAGATTATTAATGTGTTCAATGCATATGCCCCTCACTTTATGAAGTCAGTTTTTCAGCTGTTTTTTTTTTTTTTTTTTGTTCTGTTTCTCTTGCTGATAGATTTATGATGAAGTGAGCATGTGGGCTAGTGCCATGTTTGGAGGCCTACACACTTTAAATTTTGCAATTGCAAATTACAAGGTAGGTACACATATATGTTTATGTATACAGGCCTTACCCGTATGAAAAACTGTATTCTCTAAAGGATATTTTTATTGGTCCTTCCTAAATAGCATCATTTATTCATCCATACCACAGAACAAAAACAAATCTATGTGCCAGGCCGGTGTGTAGCAAAGCTAGATATTTGATAAAAGCATGCTTTTTCATCCAAATGCATGCTTTTTCAAGCGTTAGGTTAGAGTTTAAGCTAAAACATTCTTATTTTTAAATATTTGCATACTTGTGATGTACACAAAAATCTTCATTTGATAGGGACATATAAGTTTTCTTACAACTGTATTTTAGGGTGCATGTCTTTTTGTGAAGTAAATTGCCCACTGACACTGCAGTGCAACCAGACCCACTATACTGTTTGCCTAAATTGTATGGTGGACTGGAGACTAAATAAAACAAATGTGCTAAGTGTTTGGAAAACAGCCATCTGACACAAAAAAAAACTCCGTCTTAAGGCACTTGCAAGCTAACTGGACATGTCCTGATTGCTAGGAAGATATTGACTCCATGCAAGACTTTCAAACAGGACTACTTTTAGTAGTATTCCAAAAGCAGAAATGTTTATCGACTGAAAAAAAGGGTAGATTATTTTTTACAATCAAACCATCTTGATGCAAATCTGTTTGTGTTTACACGATTCTCTGTGTAGCATGCAATTTACATTTTTGCACTGTTTTTTGCAAATCTACCACCAAGATGTATTTAGCCACTGTTACACAATATGATAATGGATTTTGTATAACTTTTGTATATACTTTTGTATAAAAAAAAAATAAACAGCCAAATCAAGCATATTTCGTATTAAAAGGTTTACAAGTATGAATTTCATTTCATGCCTAAAAACTTCTCTTCCTAATTGTATTATCACTGCACATGCAAAGCAGGTTCACGCATAAAAATATGTCAAAAAAATTAAGAAAAAAAAAAAAAAACCTCAAGTACAAATTAAAAAAAATCCTGTGAACATTTCTAAGGATGGAGGTGGGGTGCAAAGCCATTTACACTTCTAATTTAGGGCTTCTTTATTCACAAATGTTAAATACTAATGATTGCCCCCTATTTTGAGCTCAACCCCCACTGGAGGCCTGTTCAGGATCTCCACTGAGGCATTTGTGTGTGTCTACCCTGCTCCTTTCTTCCACTTTTAGCCACACAGGCTCAACTTCACAGGACGGTCGACAGCCCGTGGACAGCGGATGAAATACTAAAGCAGCATATCCCGCCGCCTGTTAAGTCCTCGGCTAATTAGCAAAAATGGTGTGCTTTCTTTTCTTTTTAGGCATTTGGTCTCGGGGGTGGCAGAGGGAGGAAAAAGACAGAGAAGGAGAAAGGGGGGAGACAGTGAGCGAGGGAGAAGGCAAGAGAGCAAAGCTGGAGCGAGGGAGTGACTGAGAAGGAGAGGCATCTAAGCTCTCAGCTGGGCTGTTTTGAAAACACTCCGCTGAAAGCGTCTCGCTTAATTCATAGCTTTTGTTTTTGGACCTTTTGTGTTTGCCAGTTTGACCATATAACATCATACATCTGGTCTATAGATTTTTGGGGGCTTCATTTTGCTCAGGGACCCACAGAGTCCCCCTGGGCTCACATTCGAGTGGTCGTGTAACATAAAAGCACCTCAAGTGTGGACTGAGAGAGAAACGCAAAGCAAAAAAAGAAGGATAGAGGGGAATGGGATGGATTTTCTACATCAAGGGTTTTACAGTCTCTAGTTCTTGTATGTGTTGTCTTACCTGGTAGGGGAGTGCTTTTGTGTGACCCTCAACTAAAACACTATGCTGTTTATACCCATGCCTGTTGTGGTATTTGAAGAGTGAGACTGCTGTTCAGAATTATTACTTCACCATGGATTTCAAGTACTAATGCACAAGAGAAACAACCCTGTAGATTAAATTAAATAATTATTTAATTAATAAGTTTACAAGGAGCTTCTCCAAGAACATCCGGAGTCTATGGCAAAAAAAAAAAAACTGAATAGTAAAGGAGACACACCACCTTGTATTTTAGATCGATGACTATATGTAATCCTAAGTAATACCAGAGAGGCTGCGGGATAAATTACTGTGTAAACTATTAAAGACCTGCAAAACATTGATATCATATCATAATTGCATAATTATGGTGTGGGATAAAATATTGCAAACAACTATAACAACTAAATGCACCATTTGTTAGCTGTTTTATTTATAAATATAAATTAATCTCTGCATGCATGGAGTTCTATACACTGGCAGTATGTCAGACTTTGGGGAATTTCTCATGATACATGATTGATAATAAGCATACTTTTCTGTCACTCATGATTAGTGGTTGGGTGTCATTAATCATCAAACAACTGTGTTTGCTCTTTTTCATCACAATGACCACAGAGGCTACCAATGTTACCCTTATCAAAAGTTTACAAAGCAAAATTCTTAATACAATTTATTAAAGATACCTTTAACAACAATGACAGTTTGAAGTCTTTTGTGGTAGTTGTTGATGAGACGTGTTATTTTCTTAGATGGTAAAGTTGTCAAGTCTTCTCAGCACTAAGAAGTTCCTCTTGGGCTGTCTTGGGTGAACTACATGCCAGAGATCTCCACTCTCACCTTACTGAAGAAAGGTGACTGAGACGGTCTTACCAGAATCTTCCTTCTTTCTTGCTGTAGCCAATGATAGGTCAGCTTGGCCTTTTGTTTTTTGTGACTGTCATGCTGAGGGCATATTTTGCTCCGGTATTTTCTGATAACATGCTGCATTAATTTCACCTTTAAAGGTATATAGCCATGTCATATGTTTGTAAAAAAAGACCAAAACCATGTGATCATGATAAAATAAGGTTATATACACCAAGCCTCCATCTTGATAGTGCTTTGATAGGTAGTCCTTTTTGATTTGAAAAATGATTTGCTCTTGAGCCCGATTACCAAATATAAAGAAACATGGCAACATCTAACGAGAGTATCACAGAACTATCACAATGCCGGTTTGCTTAATTCATAAATCAATTGTAAATAATGCCGGACCAAGCTTGACCCTCTGCAATCCCTCGGAATAAAGGGGCAGCTTGCCGTGATCGAAGACCAACTGTTATTAATTAAATAAACCAGTCTACCAAAACATTAACAGCCTCATATGAGAACATTTACTCACGTCAATCAACTCATCCGCTTCAGTGAACACCAATGGTCATACTGTATTCCCTGTGACACCATATTTATTTCTTAACAAAAAGCTATAGCTTTGTCTTACAACCCCATCTCATAACCTAATAGCTAATATTACACCTCTTTAGCTGAAATCATTTCATGGAGACTTTTCCTGTCTGAAGAAAGTTTGGCCCACTCATCACTTTTAGCTTTGTTTGAAGGGCTTCTTGCGTGTACATTCCCTTCAAGTCGCCATGCAGTATCTCAATGAGATCGGGATCTAGGCTTTGATTTGGCCAAGAATTTAGCATTTTCCAATAATTAGCCAGTTCTTGGTGAATTTACTGGTATTTTTGTGCCATTGTCATGTTGCCGGGTGTAGTTCTCCTTTAGCTTTATATTTTTCATCAATGATTTCACATTTTGCTGGATTAGAAATCATAGTTGATCTATGACGACAAGCTGGTCAGGTTCTTCAGCAGTAAAGCATCCCCGATCCATGACACTTCCAGCTCTATGCTTCACAGATGGTACAAGGTTCTTTTCCTGGAATGTTGTATTCAGTTTATATCAATCATGTCTTCAAACGTGGGGCTGTGAATCTTGTGTTGACATGAGCATTTTGGAGACTTCATTTACTATTTTGTGGTCTGCCTTTGGTGGAACTTCTTTGGACAGCCAAACATTAGCATGTTGGCAATTGTATTAAATGTCCTCCACTTGAGGAGGTCATTTGATTTCAAATTTTTTTAAGACCTCTTCAATCCTCTTCAGACTCATAAAATGCAAAAGTATTTTTCTCTCAAGGCTCCAAACAGCTCATTGGATCTAATCATAGCGATCACGCTCACTTTGACAGTTAGGAGCTTACAGAACTAAATGGCTGAATTTTATGCAGGACCAAGTTTCAAAATACTGAGTAATGATGTTCTAATCATGTGTAGTCTACCTGTGATACGTCTGTGTAGGATTTTAGCTGTTTTAAGTGGCGATAAATGTGAGGGTTTCCAAAACACAGACTGTTATTGTAGGTGTCCAATAGTTTTCTTATGACTCCAGATTACAGTAAGTAGACATTATTCAGAAGATATACACATCTATTTTAGAGTTTATTACTTTAGTAAAGTATAGGCCTAAAATGGTCTACTCCTTGTTGAGTGATTGTTTAAAAAACAATAACTAAATTTACTCCTGTCAATGACAGAAATCTCCTTTAGCTATTGAGCAAAGTTTTTCATACCCAACTGATTTTGCATCTCCAGTATCACTGATCTCTTAAGACCATAATATCAACAAAAGCCTTATTGTCAATACATGGGAAGATTGCTGGACAGTATAAACAAACACACTCTATTTTTTTTTTTGGCACTAGTAGCCTTTATTTGACAGTAGGCTGACAGGAAATGGGGTTGAGAGACAGAGGGAGAGGCATACAGTAAAGGACCGTGTACTGAGACCCGAACCCAGAACAGCCGCGTCGAGGACTGAGGCCTCTAGACATGAGCTGCGTGCTCTAGACCTGCGCCAATACCACACCCTATTTTTTTGCCTTTTAAATTCTATTGATACAAATGAAGAATTCCATTTGTTTAATAATAATAAAACAAAAAGTAACAGATTTGTGCAGTAAAGTTGCAAAGTTATTATACTAAATTAACTCAATTCAAAATCAGTAGAGTACAAATATATTGCTTCAGTGCTCCATCTTGAGAAGATATAAATATATTCTTGGCAATTGACTCCGTTTCTATTCTTAGGGTTGCAATAAACCATTCACCCTATAGCTGTACCTGTATTTGCCTGAGCTGTGGGAAGACCGGTTTGTCAGTAAAATACAAAGCATCAACATTATATGTACACATTAACATGTAAGTATATATGAATATTAGCAGAGCCACAACAATTACTACCCCCACCCCAACAATAAGAGGAAAGATAAGGAAAAGCCCCAAACATGGACTTGGATAATAAATTAGGAGCTGTCAGTGTTACAATGTATATTAATAGTCACACCTCTTTTTAATGAGTTTGGCATTGGCAGCTGAGAGGAAATACAAGTCATCACAGAGCAGCTCATGCACACCCAGATGAAAGAACCTATAATAAATCTTGTGAGAGCAGGGCTCACCATAAATATGTATCGCAGAAGGCATCTGTTTTACATTCTGCATATAAATCAGCCAGAGTGCTGAATATCAATGAATCACATGGCAGACGCTTGATTTGATAACAAATCGACTCTGAACTTGGGAGGGATGAATTTAAAGCCCTTAGAGAAAGTGGGGAGTGCTGAGGTCAGTTAAGACCTGTGAGCCTCTGACACATGTCTCCTACCAACAGATAATGCAACACTTTTGTTTTTGTCCAGGGGAAGGGTTGGAACTAATCTTCAGTGGGCTATCTTTTCACCGCTCTTCACTCTTTCATGTGTCACACATGATGACATTAACTGCACCCGAACTGGTGGCACTGTAAGGCAGAGGTGGAACTACCACAGATGTGTTACTGTTGCTGAAATGTAGCTATAAAAGTGGCATGCCTTAGATTTCAGTATGAATGTAGCAACATGTAGAAAACTGACAAAACCAACAGCACTGTTATGCAATTTTTGTCTGCTACTTTAACAAGTTTGTTAAAAAAAAAAGCTTGATAGATATAACTATTAAATCATGCTTACTTTTTATAATGAACTTCATGAGAAAGGATTTACCACTATAATATAAATAAGAAATAGTGCAAAATTTTACTAGTGCTATCTTTTCACATATTGGCGCTACACTTACCACTGAAGGCATGAATGAACAAGCAATACCAGTTTAATATTTTTTTCTGCCTGTTTTCCCTGTCACTCCTCTGTCTTGTTGCATTATCATGTTTCTATGTAAAATCATATTTTTATCAATATGAGGACATAGATGGCTGTCCAGTGCCTTACAAAATTACTACCAATTAAACATACTCACATTTCACATAGCAACACAATTAAGTTCAATTTATTAAGAATTGAATTGACAGTAAAACAAAAAGTAGATCAAAATTGTGATGTGAAAGGAAAATTGCACATTATTTGTTAATTTTTTTAGGAATACTCTGAAAAATAAGACATCCATTTGGTGTCACAATTTACACTTCTTGATGTGCACCATGTACTGCTTTATTGTGGTCTATCTCATAACGTTGCATTAAACTAACTGACTTCTGTGGTTCTGTGACAAAATGTGATAAAGATCATTGCACTGTAGAGGGGATTGAAAAGAAAATAGTTTATTCTCACACCTGTGGTGTATTTTCTCATTGTGGTAATCCGTTTATTTTTTTAAAAAACACAGTTTTACCTACTCTATCCCTTTGCTCTTTATGGACTCACAAACTACATGCCTGCAGATAATATTACCAGGGAAATAGCCCCATTGAGGATGTTACAAGGTTTGCCATGTTCTAAACACAGTGGGATCAATACAGTGCTCTTGTTGATTTTGGTTTCAATGGGAGTATCTGTTTGAATTCACTCTATTCAATACGGGTGGGACATGGTCATTGATGTATCATGAGCACATAGAAAAGTAACACAGCCTTGCTTTTATTTCATTACAAATCCAGAAATAGGGGCAGCTTTTAAGCACTGTTAAATATAAACATGTTGCAAATGCTACAACAATATTTTTTGTAAAGAAATAATTTTGGGTAGGGAGGTGGGTAAAGGATTCAATAGTAATTAAATTTGTATTTTGCTGGTGATCAACTTGGGTTTTTAGCATGAAATACCTTTTACGGAAATATTTTGATATTTCAACTCAACAATTGTTGGTTTTTAATTTGGAACATTTCTTAATGTTTTGTTTCCAAAGAGCAGGACTTCTATGTGATCTTAAAAAAGGGATATTGATAACTGGTTCTCTAGCATTATTAATGATCTGTCAACTTTTTTTTTTGTTTTCTTTAACATTGGCTTCGTTTTCATTCATGTTCTGTCCAGACCTTGAACTAGATGATGAGGCATATTGTGCTGCGTGTGCTTCAAAATGATCAATACTGACTAATGGATGACAAAATTTATCTTTGAACAAAAATTACCTTCCTCTAGGACCTGAAAGACATATTCTTTCAGTTAAAAAAAAATATTTTTAAGAGGCACTGTGTAGGTGAGAAAACACTTTTTTATGTGTATTGAACTGTAGTAAATAGCCTTTTTCAAAAGTTACAGTAAACACAATAAAGGTGATTAAATTGTGTGTACGTGACAGACTGTAAAGTGCCTAAAGGTCCAGATTGTTTTCCAAATTGTTGTCTATATGTTGAAGCATCAATAATTTATCTAGTTTTTTTTATTATTTTTTTTATTTATTTTCCTGGAAGGTTCTGGAGGTGGAATTTGAACGACCAAACTAATATTCAGCTAGAAACAAACCAGGTAAAAAAACTAGAGATTAGTCAGCCAATGTAAGGGGTATAAAAACATACATCCATCCATCCATTATCTAACACGCTTATCCCTATTGGGATTGCGAGGGGTGCTGGTGTCTATCTCCACCTGTCAATGGGTGAGAAGGGGTACACCCTGGATAGGTCTGTGGTAATAACAAAGTATTTATATTTAGAAATTCAATTCTGGCACATTTAGGCAGAGATATCATTGGCCACAAGGTTATACATGATGTCCCAGGGCAACGTGGGGGTAACATCACCCTCTGTGCTGCCATTTCACAGAATTAATGTAATTAAGCAAATGCACCAGATGCAACACATTGTCATCTAAGACAATTTTCATTTCACCACTCTGCTCTGGTGCAGAACTGGTTAAAAGTGTTTTAAGTTAAACACAGCAGTGTGCAACTGGTTCAAACAGAATTAAGCCATACAAAATGTGTGTTTTATATGGTAACATATGTGTTTCATTTTGCACAGGATCTTACGTGTTCCACATATTGTGTGTATGGTTGTGCTAATTGTGTGTAGTGTTTTGAAATTCTGAGCCCTGTTTTCAAAATTGAGCTTAAGCAATGGTAAAAAAACTGTAAAGAAAAGTGGGAAAAGCAAAGGTGGTGGATTGGTGGTGCTTGTGAACAACAGAAGGTGTCATAGAGGACATGTTACTGTGAAAAGTGTTGTCTCTGCTTCCCGGATAATGAACTGTTAGCTGTAAACTTCCGTCAATATTATTTACCCAGCATTTACCAATTTTAATTTGACAACCTCTTATATTCTACATCAGCTGTTGTCAACATTGCATGTGATGTCATCAGCAAACAAGGAAGCAAACGAGCAACTATCTGAGCTGCCTGCAGTTTGCTCATCACCATGAGGTTGGAAATGAATATGCCATCATATATCTGCTTCAAAAAACCCACTGTCATCTGGAATAGCAGGCAGCACTCCAAGGATAACGTTTGCTTATTTCTCCAGTGCATTCAACATATTTACACCTGATAGGCTTTGCAAAAACTGCAGAAGACTCAGCTGGAGGCCCCAAAATGTGCCTGGATCAGAGATTACCTGACAAACAAACCACAGTTTGTCAGACTGAAGAGTCGTGTTTCTAACCAGGTAGACCACAGCACAGGAGCAACAAAGGAGACTATACTATCACCATTCCTTTTTTACTCTGTACACTGCAGACTTATAGTACAAGACAGTCCCCTGTCATCTGCAGAAATACACAGATGACTCATCAGTCGGGTGTGTCAGAGAGGAACAAAAAGCTAAGTACAGAGATATGGTGGTGGCATGGTGTGAAAACAACCATCTTATCTTAAACTGGAATAGGTAACACACTATTTCCATCATGGGAGCTGAACTGAAGGTGGTGGAGTAGAAATACCTGAAGGTATACCTGGACAACAGACTAGACTGTAGACCAACAATAAATATGTCCACAAGAAGGGACAGAACTGTACCTCTTGAGAAAGATTAGGTCCTTTGGTGTTTGCAGCAAGACGCTACATATCTTCTCTGGGTGTACTGTGTCTACCATCAACTTGTGGGTAAGCAGTATCAGGGTCAATAACTTAAAAAAGCTCCACAAGCTAATAAAGAGGGCATGCTCACTTCTAGGGACTTCTCCAGAACTTCTGGAAATGATTGCACGAAGAAGGATTCTTCATGAAATGAAGATGATTACAGGCAACCCTTAGCATTCTCTTCATAAGATCACCATACAATAATGATGCCTTCACTTAGAAGCTTCTTCATAAATGCGTAAGGACGAAAGAAAGAGCGCTAAGATCCTTTCAACCCATAGCCATCAGAATCTACAATAGCTCTTTGAAGAAACCTGCATAATATGAATTACAACATTTAACTTAATAAAGTATTTCTGAATTGAACTGAATTCAGGCAAATTATGATGAAATTGGGTGAAATAAAATTGTAGTTTGCGTCATTCTACCAACTTTTCTAGGGATGTTAAGATCAAGATTTTCTGTCCCTCAATAATTAGATTTTAAAAAGCTTTGATAATTGCTTGGAACACATTTTATTAATCTTCCATAGCAACCAAAAGCTGCCTTGGAATATTAAAAGGACAGAAATTCATATAACACAAACAGAAATGAAACGGCACCAGCCAATATAATTTCCTTTCCCAGTAAACATTGCTGTAAACATTAAAGATTTCCACTCAAATTGATAAGGAAAACACAGATTTGTTAGATCAATGAAATAATCAATTTGAAGCTGGGTTTACAAGCAGTGCACACAAAAATAAGCAGCAAATTTTGAAAAATGAATGCACAAATCATGGGTGAGTGGCTCCCTGGGTGTTCTGTGGACATTCAACTATGCATAAAAATAATATTATATCATACAAGTATGATACAAATACTGTAAGCATGGCATCTCAATTCACAATTCAAATAATATTGACTTTCTACCTCACCCCAAGTATGCACAAATGTACAAGCTCACATCCAGCTCTTATGTGTGTTGAGACATTAAGTTAAAATATGCATGGTGTCCAAATTCAGGGCCACAAAGGATATTAAGGTGGATGAGACAGTAAACATACTTAACAATTAAAGTGACTGACAAAAGAAGGACATTCACATCAAAAGAAGAGCCAAAGGGGAGCTCTTTCTTCAAACATACAACTCATCTATTGTTAGCAGCTGGGGTCTAACATCTGCCTGGGAAATCAAATACCCTGGGAGCAGATGTTCATACATGCACTGGTGCTATTTTTCTGCTCTTAAAATTGCCCTTGGCTGCAGTGGCAGTGCTGAAACAAAGGTGTGGCATTTGTGTAACCTGGAGCAAATTGAACTTTGGTGTGTATTGCTGCAGTTTAAATGGACAAAGGTGTTAACCAAAATATGGACAATAGCTATATCAGTCCAGCAACAAGTTCAGCCTCCCAAAGGTCTGCAGACGTAGCATCTCTGGAGAAAGAATGCCAAAAGGAACGTTCTAGGCAAAAGAATCAGAAGCCAATCTCTGCTATCTGGAGAGATTACACCCCAGTCTGTTTATATCCCTTGTCGCTCAGAAGAAGCAGATGTTTTTTTTTTTTTTTTTTACAAGAATTCAACAATCTTCTCTTGCTCCAGGGGCATGGAGAGCGGGGAGTCTGTGTCTCATGACATGGAATAAAACAAACTACTGATTTGATAGAAAGATGCAGGGTTTTATCTTTTGTGTGTGATTTACAATTTGTTTAAAAGAATAGTAGAAAGAAATGTAAAATGTTTTTTTTAGTACTGCCTGTTATGTAGCAATGTGTAGCATTAAGAATTGCTGTCTTAGTGCCAAAGAGAGCCCGACAGATTTATTTTCACAAGTGGAGCATCACTGCTCTCGCTATAGTGCTCCGCTTGATATACATATGCAAGAAGCTTTATTGGATATTATTTTGGGACTATTACACATTCATTGGTCACAAAAACAGAAAGGTAAAAGAGAAAGAAAGGAAGAGAAAAAGATCACACAGAAAGCTAAAAACGAGAAACGGTGACAAAAATAGAGCACAGGGGGAAAAAATAGTAAAAGATAACATCATCAGAGTCTGCTTCTACACTTGCAGAGGGAGATATAAAAAGAACAGCAAAACCAAGCAATAAAGCATTACAGAGACAGACAACCAACACATTAAAAACATCACTAAATAATATGTAGTATTGTTTAATACATGTATAAAGTGACAGCTAAAGTTAACGATAGAGGTTTTGTGTATAGAAGTGACTCTGTTAGCACCTGGATGCAAGCACCTATATATGTTTGTGAGAATGCACATGTATATATAAGGTTTATCCATAAGAAAAATACTTTATAATGGTTGTGGGGAGCCAAAGACCTGTCCCCCCAGAGCGCTAAAAGCAGACACTAGTGAAACCAGAATCCCAGATGCCTGAAATGACCCCCAGAGCAAAGGAGCCCAAGAGGGAACAACACTGGGATAACTGCCTCCCCCATCCCTGGGAAGAGTAGCTCCACTGGCAGCCAGCTACGCCAGAGCAGATCCAGCCGTGGGCTCAGAGACCCGAGACCCAGGGGCACCCTGCCCCACAGCGGGGCCCCAACAGCGCCAAGGAGCCCCGGCCTCACAAAGCAGCCGCGGGTCAAGGCACCAGTCGGAGAGGGGGGATGGGCTCCACACTTAACGGAGACCTGAGATGCCCCAACCCTTACAAAAAAAAAATAAAAAAATCAGAAAACCAGGTACAGAGTCACATTCACACCCTAGTACCCCCACATGCAGAAACTCTAGTCTTAACCCCCCCCCCCCCCCCCCACACACACACACACACACACACACACACAAAAGATAAATAACAAAATTTAAAATAAGGGACGCTGTACACACACTCACCACACACATCCTATACTCCCAGGTCCAAGGTACTGGCACCCCAAAAGGATATCCAGCCCCGATGACCTGGACCCATCCACCCTGAGATGGGGCCAACATGATCTCAATGCACAAATTCAGATCATGGAGAACCTTTCCACTGAAGCTCTGGTTATCTTGTCTAGGATCGTTGTCCTGCTGGATGGTCAGCCTTTGACAGCCCCTGACTGTTTTTCTTCCAGGATATTCCTGAATTTGGCTCTAATAATATTTCCATCAACTTTTTCCAGCTTGCCTGTCCCTGCTAAAAGAAAAAGTATGTATTGTTGCCTTCCACTTTGCAATCACATGCCGTTTTTTTCCCGTCCAAGACAGACTGTCTAAGGTCCAAACAAAACAACAAAAGGCTTTTTAAATACTTCAGCACTCCTCAGTTCTATGGAATCAACTATTTCACTCTCCCAGAGGGAAGCAATGCATTTGCCTTTTTACTGATTCACTCAGATCAACATATGTCAAAGATAATATTTTGCATTCATTGTTTCATATTTACTGAAGCAGTTTTAGTACAACAGACTGCTTAATTTCAAAACATGCAGGAGTAAACATTCAAAGTATGATTTCAGACAAATATAAATGTAGTCATGACAAAGACAAAAAGATTGAGGGAGGTGCTAGGTTTAAAGATTAGACTAGATTTTTTTTGAAAGCTTAATTCACACCTGCACAGCCTCTGTGGCAGCGTGCTCTGCAACGGTCGTCTGTTGCACGGCGGGAGTATTTGGGGAAGATTAATTGCTCTGTCTTGTCAACGGTGCGCTCAAAACAGCGGGATCCTCTGCATATGTAAATACAAGCAGTCTCCACGCGGCAATGTAGAGCAGGATTAACACAGATATGTTTCAAAAAAATCAGACCTCCTCACTAATCTTTTCTTGTCTCTGTGCCACGCAAGCTGTGTTGCAGAATCCAAATATCACTTTATTTTCTCTTTGTCCAAATGCATGTGTTGTGTCATTACCTGCTCATTACAAATAGTCCTACAATAAAGGCTGACAGGCATCACAAAAGGCGCTTTTGTTAGATTAGGTGAGCTAATATTTAGCTCACCTAAAGATATTAAAACCTAAGATATTAAAACAATAATTTTAAATAATTTACATGATGTCTGTGAAACACCTCTTAATAATGGGAATATGATGCAAAACATTTATAGTTATTCTCTTTTTGGTAATGTTATGTTGAAGTAGTCAACATAATTTCTTACTGGTCAAACAATGTCATGAACTCTTTAACCCTTCTGGTTCCCTGTACATTCTTGTGTTTGTTTAAATCTGTCTTTGCAGAACTTCTATTAGTAACAAATTAGCCCAATTGTGTATATTTCAGAATTCAGCATGTATAAGTGTTTTTTGTCAGTTTTTTTTTATTTGCCTTTTAAACCTGCAGAAATAGAACAGTCTATGGCACTTCTTAAATGTTTGTACGACAATGTATTTACAATGTACTACCATAGTAAATACATTTTTAAAATAATTTCCTGGTATTGAAATCTCTTCAGAGTGTTTTATTTTTCACTAATGAGAATTTCTACTTGTGAGCATATTTTTCTAATGTGTGAATGCATAAAACTCAAAAATATACTGTTTTTAGCTTGAATTGCTGATAGTAGTTACTATGGTTACTGAAAACAGCAACTAGCAATTTATACTAGTTTACTGACTTGCTATTGAAACACAAATAATTTGTAATTGATGTTGGAATCCGAGTACTCATTTCTAAGGTAAATTTAATGTACTTTGAGACTAGCAACTGATTTAAAATTGTCAGCCCCAAACATGTTTTTTTTTTATTATTCCCTAACGATGAGGAGAATTTTTTAATTGTAGCAGACCAACTGATTCTGAATTATCAGAATATTATGGTTAATCATTGTTTGTGCCTTTGAGGCTAACAGAAGTATGTTATTTCCTGCCACATGATAGGTAATATTCAGCCTCTATTGACGAGGAGAGTAAAAAGCCTGGGAGAAAAAAAGGAAAAAGAAAACAAAAAAAAAAAAACGGTTTCTGGGCATCTTTTAAAAAATAAAACATTTTTGTAGGTTCTACAACTTGCAAAACAATGATTTTCTTTGATATACTTTCCTTTCTAAATCCATTGGTTATTATGTGTAAAGATTCTGCCTTGTGGCTGGTGAAAAATGCATTAGGAGAGAAGAGAAGGAAAACGTACAAATTGCTTTGGTTTTCTCCTGCTGTTATGACCTCTGCCTAGATAATGACGAGGTTCATTGTCTCACTGCACTGATATGCTCTTTGGTGTTGCTTTGATTTCCTTCTCTTCATATCTCCTAATTCACCTGCCACGAGATTGCTCAACACTTTTATCCACCAGTCCTAAAATCCAAAAGTAACTTATCAGAGGTTCTTCGTAGCCTGAGAACATTAACAATAAAATAATAATAAAAAAAATCATTTTAGCATTTGAAGAGATCCATAGGTATTTAAGACTCCATCTCATTAGCAAACACGTATAGTTCTAAAATTGCAAGCACAACATATTATATACAAGATTTTGTGTTACTTAAAGGTGCATTGATAAAGTTTTGAAGTTAAATATTATTTATTTTCTTTCCACATTTATGCCCTTACGATTGCCCGTAATGCAAAATGAGTTATCTTCTATTTACCGCAGTTACCTCTATAAGCTCCATTAGTCAGTACATGAGAGAATGATTCAGGCTGGATCCCCTGGATGTGCGCGTGACGCTGCATGCTCTCATTCACCCCTGCTACTTTGTTGAGCGTTTCCGCCGCCATTGACGCATTAGCTAGAGAACACGGGTGACTGTTTTAGAAGAGAAAACACAAAAGACCAGCCACAAGCGCATCACAGACCACATAACAGACTCAACACAAAAGTAATAAAAGAAAGATGATTCTCTAGTGCAACAAAAAGTGCAAAACTGGAAAACTCTGCAAAACTCTGATCGGTGACGGAACAAGACCAAGGTAAATTTTGGGGCATTCATAGTGGGATTTGCAGCCGGGACAAGGCAAGTAACTGGAGAATGAATGGTGCTTTCATCTGAAGTCGCCAGTAACACAGGAAAAGGACAAAAAGTAGCTTTTTTGAAAATGAACATATCGGTGGAGCAGGGGTCTGAAAGGTTGCTGGCAACAGCGCTGCTGTTACAGAAGGCATCAGCCTCTTCAGAAAATGAAAGGAGGGGGGGTGGTCGGTGTTCTCTCTATTGCGACTGCAATATGTGGAAGTTTCAGCCAGGCATATTCCTGAGTCGGCTGCACGAATATTATGGATTGTTTTCGTTATCAAGAGCGATCCAAACCTTTGTGATCGCTGAGCGGACCGGGCGGGGCCAGCGGGCCAGACCACCATCCAGGCCACCGGGAAAACTCCCAATGTTCCCGATGGCCAGTTCATCCCTGTCTATGTTATTGACCAATTAAAAGAGTAGCTATGTTTTTTTCCTCTAGTAGGATGTTACCTGATGGAATAATGGTAAAAGAAAACACAATAAAGACCTATGACAGATCACCCAATTTGCATCAGTGTCTGAGTCAGCTCCAATGGCACTTGTTCAGTTTGATGTTATCAATGACAAGAATAATTTGGAAATCGTGTCTTGTAGACATTTGGCTTTACTGTCACCAGTTTCCAACATTACCTTGTTCACAATTTAATTTGTAAAACAAGTTTCACACGGTTGCAGGAATCTCCTGCATATTGAATTGCCACCAAAGGATTTTTAAATTTCTATTTCAGTAAAACCTTGTACATTGACTGACTCAATTTAACAAATGGAAGCATGTTCCACTGGCATCTAAAATGTCTGTTGTTTGGACATAACTAATTCAATTTGATTTCACATATTATGTCCAGATGGTGCCTTGCCAGCAGCTGCCAATAATATGTACCCTAAGAAAATGCTAATTCAAAGGGAGAGCATCCCAAGCAATTAGGGCTGAACTAAAGATTATCTAAAGATTATCTTATGACCAATAGTAGCTGCTGCTTTCTTTTACACTATTTAATATTTTTCTAGAGTTCCCAAAATTTTCAAGTAACTGAGTCAGGGTAAACTGACCTTGTCTCCAGGTTGTTTTGCTTTTTGGTTTTTTTTATTTTTTACTGAAAACTTTCTTTTTACATGTACACAAAGTTCAAACGAAGCAGGGAATATCCATTCTGCAACCTGCCAGTGTTAGCATGGACAACATCTTTGCTAAATCGAAAATGGTTTCACCAATTAAGCATGTATGTGGACTCTGTAAGAAAACCGTACAGGGAAAGGGTAAAAATGCAAAGTTGTCAGTGAGAATCCTTAATGGATCTATAGATTCTGATACCAAACTATTCCATGCATCCTTGAATTATTCTGCAAAGCAGCGTGGCTTCTTAGCTGAGCAATTATTTTATATAAACCAGAAAAATATCTAGTAAGTTATGGAAAAAATAATTTTGAAAAACAACATGAAAGGTCAGAAAAATAACTAGTAAGTTACAAGAAATAACACAGTGGGTTTCTGGTAAGGCTGTGAAAGTTACCAGAATTTCCAAGAAAGTACAGAGAGGATTATTGGACATTTCTGTTAAATAACCAGGGGTCTCATTTGTAAAACTTTGCGTGGAATCCATACTAGAAGAGTAAGAAAAAGGAAATGGCGTACACCAAAAAATAAAATAAAATTTGATTTGTAAAACCATGCACACGCACACCAGTACGTAATTTCCCTTTATAGATCACAGCTGTACCTGAAAGTTTGCGTACCGGGTTCCGCCTCATTTTCTGCCCTCTACAAACCCAGATTCAGCCATAAATGGTCAATGCAAAGCACCTCTTGCATGTTAATGCATATTAAAAATGGGTCAGCTGATCGTGTTTTTAGTTTTTATTATTTTTTATGACATGGTGACATAGCAGCCATGGAGAAAAAGCAAAGAGACTAAAAAAAAAAAAAAAAAAACCCAGAGAGGCGTTTATTAAATTTGGAAATCAGAGGTAAAAGCACTAAACCCACATTAAAAGAACCACTTAAAAATTAAACCTGAATGCTGTTTTAAACGTTGGAAGACAGCCGTATTCCTCTGAGGCTGTCATTCAGAACGACATTCAGAGAAGGGAGACCAGGAGGAATGAGAGGTTTCCTACATAATCATAAAGACCCCCCGACATACACACACACACACACACACACACACACACACACACACACACACACACACACACACACACACACACACACACACACACACACACACACACACACACAATAAAGAAATAAATAAGAAAACACTGCAAAAAGCATTTTAGGAAGCCAACAGACGCTGAATTTCATGGGTGTGAGCAGTAAGCGTACTGCACTATGGGGGCTGGAGACCGGCCTTTCAGCACCTGCGGGAAGGTGTAGCCACTTTCCTCTGTTGGTTATATGAAAATGCAATGGAAAATGCTGCATGAAAAATTCCTGCATGAAAAAAATTCCTGCATGAAAAAATGCAATGCTCGGAGTCTAAAGCGGCATCTTGGCCTCATTATCCTTGGCTAGGAAATATTTTATCCCTGAAACCATGTTTCCTTCTAATTCTCCCATCTGCAAGGTCTACGGACGCAAGCTTTATAAATGAGACCCCAGTAGATTCCAGGAAACAAAACTTTGGGCTTCAGAAAGGAACCAGTAGTTCCAAAAAAACACAAAGTGTGAGGAAAGTTCTAGTGAGTAATCTGTAAGTTCCAGTAAAGTAATCAGTAGGTTTTAAGAAAGTGGCCCATAGGTACCAAGGCATTTTAGTACCAGTTATTCCTGGAAAGCATGTAGTAAATTCCAAGAAAGTTCTGCAACATACCAAAATAATAATTTGTTGAATAAAGGTTCCATGCGCTGAACCAATTAGTACTGGAAAAGTTGCAGGCTAGGAAGCACTATTTTCTGGAACAGCACATAGTAAGCTCCAGGAAAAGCACAAGTTACTTATTGGAAATTACTGGAAAGCAACCGTTTAAACTGCCTCTCAAGAATCTGGGAAGGTTTTTGAAAAGTAATCTCTAATTTATTTTTGCTGTGTTTTTCTTTTGTTTCACACGTAAGGCTACTTTGTTTTAATGTTCTTGGTTTAACTTGACTCAGAAAGAGTGCTTGAGCGAAATTCTGATCAGAATTAATTTCTTATGGACATGTACACATAATATAAAATAAAATTCCCGATCTTTAAAAAACAAACATGCCATGTGTGACTGTTGATTTGGGAGTACAAAAGTTTGCTGTCACTAAGTGTGACGTCCATACTCTCATCTCAATATAACAGTAAGGACTATTTGAGTGGCCAACTGAAAGACTGGTATGCACTGACGCCAAGAGACAAAGCTGCTGAAATGTGGTGTGGGGAATTACACCAATTGAGGAAATTCCTATTTTTCTCAGACCAACAAGAGTTAGGGGCCAGAGAAAGGCTGTATATTTTGGTTAGGATGGAGAGCAGAGTTGAATCAAGTGAATATTGCTGAAAGAGCGTCGCTCGCATTCAGATAAAGACAAAAGGTGGAAATGAAATAACTTCCTTTGCTTGGGAAAACACAGCAGCTCTTGACAGAATAATAGCAACCGAGTAGATGGAGAAGGTCTGGTAGTACCAGCTCTAAAACACAGGAAACTGTTGTGCCGCCTGCCTGCTTATTAAAAAGCGAACAGACACACTCCCTAAAACAACTGCTGAGTTCCGTGCAAACAAAGCTTTCACGGTTGGTCATTACACTGTAAAATCTGTGAAGATAAGGCAACATAAATGTTTACAACTTAAGTTTTTTCTCAGAAATCAGCACACATTAGACTTTGTTATGTTTTTCATTTATATTGTTGTTCTTTTGAAAACAAAATCTGAGTCAACCATAGATGAATAAACAACCGTGTATATCTGTGCTGTTATGCAGAGTAAACTAATTAAGATTAGCTTACTGTGTCAAAACCACTCCATTAGATTAGTGTGATTGAACATAAATTCAAGGAAATGTAATTTTTGACATAAAGAAAAGAACTAAATTAACAATACATTTTGCCACCTTTTCAAATATGATGTCCGATGTGCAGTGCTGTTTTGTGTTTTCAGTGCAGTCACCAGTTGGGCACACATCTAATAAAACACTCAATAAAAACAACACTTATTGCAACAGATTTACACATTGATATAACAGAAATAAGTAATTAAAGAGTTCAGAAATTTTTAGATTTATTATTGTCATAGCATTACTATTCAAACTCCGGCTACTATTGAACATGATGGTGCATGCCAGTTTGTAACTCCATGATTAAGAAAATTAAAAGACCTTTACCAGGTTCCACGGAGGACCTCTCTGCTATTTAAAAGCTGTGTCCAATCAAGCAAATGATTCGTCTCATGCAGTATGGTAATAAGCGTGTGTGTGTGTGTGTGTGTGTGTGTGTGTGTGTGTGTGTGTATGTATGTGTGTATGTATGTGCGTGTGTTTTCATATATGTGTGCATGTGGGTGGGAGGTCAGTACATTATATTAGCACAGTAATAACTAATCAGCATGTGTTTTCAAATCCTATAAGCTGCCGTGATCAAGGTTCATAAACTGGATTAAATAAATGTCTACACTCTTACTCCGCACAAATAAACACCTATTATATCGTATTATTTAAGTTGTGACCATACAGACTGGGTGCTCTGAGTGTGGGAATGAAACTCCCATTTAAAGGGTGTCGCCGAACACAAAGCAGGTAAGGTAAATTTCCAAGCTGAAGAAGAAAAAAATTAGGCTTGCTTCTAAAAAAAATACAATATGAGAAGATTTCGATTTCTACATAGGAATCGTTTATTTCTTGAGGATAACGGATGCAAAAACTGCTTCTATATCCTGGGAAGAAACTTTTTGTCTTTCCTTCATAGTATACGGTTGACAAATCAAAAATAGTAATTAATGCCCCTGATGAGGCTGTTATGCATACATATATATCTCTTAGTGTGATGCTGTAATTTGGCTAACGTGAATGTTTGAATGTCTAAGCTGCATCCCTTTCCAGACTGAATAATTTGTGTAATGCTATTTTGTATATTTGGTGGGGAAGAAAGTGGTATAATCACAGGCATTGCTTACCAATTATTTGTGTCTTGTTAGAAAACATTTAACAAGACTGAAGTTGGGCAGATTTGTAGCTTCCCAACCGGAAATTCAAAATCTATGACCTGAGCAAATTTATTTCACACCTCTTACATATCTTTAAAACACCATTTATGTTCATGTAAACGATACTAAACTTATTGTGTGATTTATTAGTACAGGGTACTACATTGTACTTGGTTTGTTGTTTAGGATTCAGAGTAGGGTTGTGACTTTCATTAAAAAAAACAAAAAACTATTGACTACTCTTTAAATCGAGTGATACGAATCAAATGCAAGGTTGTTGTTTTTTCTTTGCTGTTTCACACAAAACCGCAAACAACATCTTCATCTGTTCTTCCCCTCTGTGAGACAGACAACAAGCACAAGAGGAGGAGCACAGCAGAGTGCCCATGCATGGTTATTTGATATGTGGATACTGCATGACATTAGTACTCTGTTGCCTAAAGGGGCCTTTGGGATGTTAGCCTGGCCAGCCAGACTGACCTACACCATAAACACGGCATATCAGTCTGGTAAACTGCCAGTAGAGCCAATTTGAAAGGTGGGACTAACAAGGTCAGCAGAAACGGGTAGAACCAATCAGATAACTACAGACGTGAACCAAACCCCAAGCAACACGCTCTGTTTCTCAGTTATAATCATCAAAATAGAAAGAAACAAACACTTGAAATATAGCCATATGTGTGTAATGCATGAATATACAAGTTTCACTTTTTGAATGGAGTTAGTGAAAAAAAAAAAAAAACGTTTTCATGATATTCTAATTATATGACCAGCACCTGTATACTAAAGAAACCTACACTATAATAATTTTTGCTAAACAATAATTTAATAAATCATTATGAGATTCAACAGCATTATTGCAAACAGCAAAGCCTTTACTAGGGCAATATTAATGCTAGTTCTGGCATTAAGATCACCTGTCTAAAAACAGCTGTACGTGTAAAGGTTCGACCTGCACTGAATCATTTTGCACTGATAACAGAGACTTTACAACACTATGTTTGACCTTTTTGTATTTGTTAAAGGAAAAAAAAATTGCTTCCCCGGGCGTTAAAAGTCTTGTGATACTGCAAACTGCCTTGTCTCATGAACTAAATCCTTCTAGACTCCTACTGTGGAGGAGAATGACATTCAAATATTTCTTGTGTTATTGTAGTATTTAATATAAATATTTGTGAACCTAAATATGAAGAAATAAGCTGCTCAAACCATCAATGTCTTTAATGACCTTCTGAGTACTCTGGCACTGAGGTTGAGAACCACAAATGCAGACAATGTTATCGCTCAGAAAGAAAAGTATTTAGATAAAAACAAGTCAAAGAGCAGTTCACCATTTGTGTTGCTTTGCCGCTGTTTTTGTCTTAACTCCACACAGTGTAAACAATATGCAGCCTGTTCCTTTTCACATGGCGTGGAGCTTTAACAACAGTTAATCACAGTAGCAACTAATGCTTGACCTGTACGGGTTATCATGTCTCTATACCTGGTTTCCCTCTTCCCCTAAATCAATTGTGTGTTAATCTCTTATTCTGGCTTTCAATTGTGAGAAAAAGAAGCTACTCCAAGTGTAGCCCTTCAGTGGTCTGACCTTGTGTGCCTTTTCTCATGCAAACAAAAGGCTGATGAGGAAATAAAAAAAGTGCAAATGCTTGAAAATATCTTGTGCTGTACCTTTCGATGGTAAATTTGATTGTAAACCTCAGTTCTCCTTCTTTTCTTTAGCTCTATGAGTTATATATGAATGACTCAACAACCCCGAGGTCACACCTTTTGTTCAAAGTTTACCACTTGGAATATCACCAGTTACTTTTACACATTAAGAAATATACTTTCTGTCGCCTTCATGCACTGACAGGATTTAAAAAAATATATATAATCAATAGTTGTTGTGCGTTGATATCCCTTAATATTCCTTGTAATAATTTGAACCATCAATATGAAATATAAAAAATATGAAATATTAATGCATCATTGCATCATTAACACTTAACACTAGACCTGCCAATAAGGCCCTGTGTGCATCACATTGATCCATTGAAAATGTGATTGTTAAAAATGGTGTAATTTCCCTGCCACAGCACTAGAATGTGATTTGGAACTCAACAACATGCACCCATGCAAAAGCATTCCCTGCTTAAAAAGATGCCACCACAAAGTCATACAGCCCATGTGCCACGGCTTCCCCATACAGGAAGATTCCGTTTTTCCTGCACACCCGAAAATGAAAATAAAGTGTTTTCAAAGTATCACACCCTGGAGACCATTTTCAAATGGTGCCATACTCAGAAAATGTGCGCTATTGTGTACAACAACAGTAGAACCGCAATGTGTGTGTGTCTGTCTGTCTGTCTGTCTGTCTGTCCACAAGCCTTACAGCTGACCTTGGATGAAAAGCTACATGACTAGTTATGTTTCTGTGTTATTCATGTTCAGAATAAAAATCCCTGTAATGATCCCTTTTAAATAAGTTAATGTTCAGCCCAGTACTATTGCTTGTGTGACTTTTTTTGTTTTTTAAATGTCCTCTCTCCCTCGAGCCGTTATTAAAAATGTGTCTTTTAAGATCACAGTTAGAACTAAATAACATCCGTCGTATAAAAAAAATGTAGTTTCTTCATTCATTGCCTTTTAAAAACATATTAGCTTATTTCAACTCATCTGCATCTCAAAGTAGATAATGAGATCACATACAAAGGTGGTTATTAGGGACACAAATGTAAAAGGGAGGCATAAAATGATGGAAAAGTCACTGACATTGACATAAGCATTAGTAATGAACCTGAATGTGAAACCCATCCTTTGCTTTGCATGCTATTTTTGTTCTCATTGGAAGCACTGATAGTGACTCTAAATTATTCCTCAGAGGCATACAATTAGCTTCCCTATTTCTCACACAGACCTTTGGCTCAGCAGATCCCCTCTCTTGAACTGCCTGACATCATGAGCACATGACTAATATTTTAGCTTAAAATGGTACATATGTCTATGCTGTTTATTCACTTTTACTTGAGGGTGAACAGAGGGGTAGTGCTGTAGCACAGATACCTTGATTTAATTGAAAACGACATTTTCTCTTTAGTTTTCTATTTTAGACAAATACAGTGGATATAAGTTAATGAAATGTTTTGATGTTTATGTTGATATGGTTCACCCTCAGGGAAAATGTTTTGCACTATTTAGATACTATTTAAAGCAATGACATTAATTAACCATTATGCTCAACATTTCCTGTGTCACTGAGACCTCCAAGGAGTTTAGAGGAGCATGCGTCCTCTCTGCCAGTCTGGCCACAGCCTTTAACCTTAACATTTGCTACCAGACTAAACTCAAATGTCTGATGTACAGAGCCTTGCAAAATTCCTCAACATTTTTCATATTTTTTCCCATCACAACCATGAAATCTAACATGTTTTGTTAGGATTTTATGTGATAGATGACCACAAAGTAGAACCTAACGGTGGAGAAGAACAAACGATTATGCATGGTTTTCAACATTTTAAAGAAATTAAACACTTAAAAGTGTGGCATCTATTTTTGTTGAGCTCCCTAAATCAAAACTTTGTAGAACCACTTTTTACTCCAACTGCAGCTTCAGGTTTCTGTTTTCATGTCTTGCAATAGATTCTCAGCTGGATTTAGGACTGGACTTTGTTTGAGCCAGTGTGACATGTAATAAATATTTGATCTAAAACAACCAACGTAGCTTCTTGCTGTATGTTCACCATTACTGCCAGCCTAGAAGCTTTAACAGATTATCTTCCATGATTGTACTGTCCCTACTGAAGTAAAGCATCCCCACAGCAAAATGTTGCCACGGCCATCTTTAACCGTAGGGTTGGTGTTAATTTTCCTTCACACTTAGCGTTTTTTTGTTGGCCATAAAGTTACGCTTTGGTCTCATCTGACCAGAACTCATTCTTCCACATATTTGCGGTGTCAGTCAAAACAGCCAGGAATCACATTGTGACACAGAGAGAAGGTATTACAGAAGCTGAGTCGAAATGTATACTCTACAGTGGTGGGTACAGCTAACCAAATAGTTAGCTGCCCTAACCCATGTTCCACTTACTAAAATATTTGCTTCGCCAATGCAAAACCTTTAAAACAGAGAAATTAGTGGAAGCTAACGCTAACTGCTACCCTTAGACTTACATAAGGAATTCACAACGAAGCAGGCATGAACCGATGCAGCTTTGCCCCTCCGACGGATGGGAAGGAACGTTTCTAAAATTATGTCAAATTGCTACATTTAGAACAGCCCGGTGTGCATGCACTGTGGCCATATTAGATTCATACAAACGTTGAGCGGTAAAGCTTGAACAGATTACTTGTGTGAGTCAAATAGTGAACAGATCTGTCCTGTATGTCTCCTCAAAGGACATTATGGCCACAGCAAAACACTGCTGCGCTGGTAACCGCCGGAATGACTCGAAATATGATGATGGCAACCTTATGAAGAGAGGTTTTTTATTTTCATTGATTTTCCAAAACCCTGGAAGATTGCAAAGAAATATCAGTGTTGGATAAGAGCTTGTAAGCGAGAGGACTTTACTAATGAACGTGACTAAAAACACCTCTGTGCTCGCTACATTTTGGCAAGGAGACAACACTTGTCCAGACCTAATACCAGTGGTTGTATCCAAGCAAGTAGGTATTTGGTTAGAAACAGCCTCTCTATTACAGTGTGGTGGTTTGCTTGTTGGGCTTGTTTTCGTGGATCAAGTCTCTTGTTTCTCGAACAGGATTGGTGATCCTGTGTGTGTGTGTGAAGGTGAGATGGGATCTTGTGCCTGATTACTGGTATCTGATAATTTCCTTTGCAACTTTAGAAAAGAAGGTGCTTTCAAGTCTAAGTGATATGTTGTGCGAGAGGAGAGGACAGCTTCTCCTACCTTTCTACTAATACTGCTTTCTTTCCGCTGATTTTGAGG
Source organism: Fundulus heteroclitus (assembly GCF_011125445.2). NCBI lineage: Eukaryota > Metazoa > Chordata > Actinopteri > Cyprinodontiformes > Fundulidae > Fundulus > Fundulus heteroclitus. Next base: position 19,019,699 of record NC_046362.1, read on the forward strand.
CTTCTGCATTTCAACCAATGATTAAGCTGTTCTACGCTGGGTTTCTCCATTAAAGCAGGTTGAAATGTAACTCCTGGGATGGTGTAATCTACCAAAACTATAGGTATTCCATTTGTTACCAATCTAGTGTGTCCTCAGCTGGTCTGAACATCCGCAAAACCCGGGCTGTCTCCAGGTAAATGTAAATTAACCCCCCCACCCCACCCCCAAAATGTTACAAGTGCCAAGTTGGAAACCCTGTGCTAGCCACTAATCACTAAGATTACCCTCTCGCAGGATTAGGGTTACAACTCTATTCAGTCTTTTACCTCTACAAAGGTAAAAGATTGTATGTTTGGAGGCTTCGCAAAACATGCAATAATGCAACCAAACAAATATTGTTTTGATTATGCTGTTACAGCAATTGAAAGAAGTCACTGGTTAGCCACACACCTTTTAAATCCAATCCAAATAACTAAACATCTCTCTCTCTCTCTCATTCTCTCTCTCTCTCACACACACACACACACACACACACACACACACACACACAAACACACACACGAGGCACCTCTTGATGCTGATGTGCTAAAAAGATTAGGATTGCCTTCTTTGTAAAACCAATACCAAAGTATAACTTTACACGATACTTCATGCTCCTTGTTTTAACACAGTCAGAAGGCTGCACTTTTTTGGAAGAATTCTTACAAAAGATATGACTTTATTTTCATAATTTCCCCACCAAAAAGTCGCAGACTGAAAAGTTTGGGAACCCCTGCTGTAAATCAAATATTAAATAGCAAGATGTTATTTATGTTCTTGGCTTCATAAAATAAGTGTTATGTTTCCTTTTCTTTGGTGCCTGGTTCACTGAGTTTTGCATATAGAGCTGTGATACTCATGTCGTTGGAAGAGTTTGGGTTTTAATTTTGAAGGCCGCTCATGTGTGTAGGATCACATTGTTCACTCATGGTTTTTCTGTGTATGCTCTTTTTCCATCTATTTTCATCTAGCTGCTTATTGTTAGAAATGTGTCCATTAGAGGTAGAAAATGTCTTTCAATCATTTAGATGAGCTTTGACCCATTAAGTGGATATGCAATATGCATTTATTGGTTAATGTATGGCATGTGTTTATAATTGTGTGACTTATGGCCAGTTGGGTGACCTGGGTTTTATAGAGAAACATAAAAGTAAAATGCACCAAAATACAAATGCACTCCACACTTTTCAAATTTTTATTTACAAATAATTTTGAGAACCTTGTATTGTTTCTCCCTCCACTTAACAATTATGTGCTACTTTGTGTTTGTCTATTTAACAAAAAAATCCCGAATAAAATACATTAAAGTTGTTGTGGTTGTTATGAGATAGCATTTAGAAATGTGAATACTTTTGCAAACCATTGCTAACATGGTTTTAGGTGACCTAAGTTATAGGTAGGAATAAATAGCTGTGGTTATCACACTTGAATGAGTGTTTAGCATTTGGATTAACCCATCCCCACTCATCTCTCTTTTTTTGCCCTCTCTGAGACAAATCCCCCCTGCCTAGCCCACTGCTTTTATTAAATTCGCCTCAATAAAAAAGCTCAGACAGGATTTATTAGGTACTCAGCGCAGACGTTTAGTATTTCCCTCTGTTATTAACTGAAAATCAATAGAAAGCAAAGAAAATGGAAGTCATACAAGTGTTGTCGCCTTTATATTATGTCGGCTGTCGGGTTAGATTCATGATGGAGCTCCGGCGTCTACAAGGTGGATTTTCTGCTTACATTGCAGGACCTAAAGTGGAAGTTATTCATTAGAGTAAGCCAGCGGTCAGATACATTTCCAGGCCCTTATACACATCTGTCTTGGTAAGGCCCGCATGAAGTGAGAAAGGATGCTGATATACCCCGATATAGACGTCAGGTGCAACACACAGCTTGTTGGATTTATGATTATTTTGTTCTGAAGACCTTTTTTAACACGATCATAGAGCCTGTACCCTTGGAATGTAAACTGGAATAGCATTACACTTAACCTTGTTGCTGCTCTAACACGTGCCATTCATTATTTCATCCACAATTTATTAACTTTATTGACTTCTGCAACAGGAAGGCATGCCTTGCAGGGAGGACGACAGCGGTTTAGCCTTATGCCTTCTACCTTTTAGGCTTAATAGGGGTCTATAATTTTATTTTGACATTCTTTGACACGCATATTACAATAACATAAAAAACCATGCTCATGGGCACAACAGTGGCTCATAAATAGGTTCATGTGAGCCTACTTTGCACTGACAAAGGTTTGGACAGCTGCACATTCTCAAGTTCAAAAGAGTAAAGGTGGCATACACTTAATATCCAATAAAAAAGGGCCTTTCACTAAGCTCGCACACTGCTGCTCAAAAGCCAAGCAATTCCATCATGAGGAAAAGTGGCTTTGTCTACATATTAGTCTTTTCTTTCATGAAAGGCCAGAAAAAATGTGGGAATAAAGAGCTTAGCCACCTTCGCTAATTTAATTACTCCCCGGACTTCCATGACAGTAATGTAAATATTCCATCATGATGGGCCAGGATACACAGAGTAATTACTTAAGGTTTTCTTTCACATCTCTCAAGACTTTTTTATTACCCAAAAGCTTTTTAACATTAGCACTCTCTTCCTGACAAATTAAATGAAATTTCATTACTCTAGCCATCCTAATGGCATGAAACTATCAGATGTTGTATGCCTCCTCTCGCTTTCCTGGCTGCCCTACCAGATTAATCAAATAGTCAGCTTCAGAGTCAAACTGAGGGGAGCATCGATCTGCAAGTCTATGTTTGTCTATGGTTTGGTGGGGTTGCTGAGTGAAAGCCTTACATATTGATCTTTGTATGTTAAACATGTACAGTCCATCACTAAACAATTATTCAGAGCAGAGGCAAATGTCTCCCTGCAGCTCGCACTTTGTGCAAACGATAGAAACCTCACCCAGAGACTAGTAATCAGTGTTGTTTATGTCAGTTTAATGTGTTTTAATGTTTAATTCAAAGAAAATTAGGTAATGTTACTAATTTGGGTATGTTGTTTTTTTTATATGCATCTTAATTCTAACTATGCTTTATGTCACAAACTGACATCGAAGCTCATTCAGCAGTAAATGGTTTCTATAGATTGTTTATGACCAGCCATTACATATTATATTTAACACCTTTGGTTTTGCAAGGGTTAAGCTGCTTGCCCTTTGATCTCGCAGGGAGGAAGGTCCTGGCAAAGTGTCCCTCCACCCCCTAAAACCCTTCAGGGACTTTCAATCCAATTGCCTGCTAAGAGTGGAGGCAGATCTCAAGGTTACACCTGAGTGTTCAAGGGCAGGTCCAAGTGTAATCGGCACTTAGATCATAGATTAATCTTATTTGCTATCTATTAGGCTTGATTCTTGCTTCCGTCTCTCCCCACCCAAAGCCAGGATTACTGTGATAGTTTAAGATAATGGATTCTTATGGAAGAGGAGGTCAAGAACCATTCTTGTTTCAGAACCTGTGGATAATATGATTAATCTAAAAGCCTCTTTCCAAAGAGGTCCTACCTTCAAAGGCCTAATTGAGAAAAAGTCATAGAATAAATCTGTGATGTGGGCTCTTGGGTGTTTTAATAATTACAATTTTATTCTCTCACCAAGTGTAGGTGAGAGAAAATAGAATTAGTGTGTCAGCCACCAATTCACCAAGAGAAACACATCCACTGTTTTCCAAATGGTAACCAGAAAGGGCTATACAAATAGTTCTATCATTAGATATGATATAATCTCATTTGTCCCCAACCTTTTGGTGCATGGATAACTATTTTATTGATATAAAACAGAATTCATTGATGCTAATGACACCATTTGGTACGGCGTAACTGGCATTTCTCCCTCACAAATAAGGCAGACATTTTCAAGAGATGAACACTGATTAAAAGTTTAAACCATTTTCCAAATGCTCTATTAACATTTCAAAGCCAACAGAAATGTGGCATCATTGTCCATAAAATGCACAAAAGGTTACGCAGGTAGATGTATTGATTTTACTAAGTGCAATCTCATTTTAGTTCATTCACCCCACCCCCGCCCCTCTGTTTTGATTTCAGAGGTAGCCACGAGCTAAACAGATAACAGATAAACTGTGATAAAATATATCCAAATGTGGCAGCGTCTCCTGATAACCTCTGAAGACACAATGTTTATCTTGTCCAGTCATCAGCAACTGAATATTTATCACAAAGAACAGACTAGTGTTCCCGCCTGCATGTTTGCCAGTTTACATACAAGTTGGAAGACTGTTTTCAATGTATTACAGCTGAAGAATTTACATTATCAAACCACCACTGAATCGGGTGTTTTTAAATGCATGTAATCTATAAAATATAGTATTATAGTATGTCGCTGCCATGCTTTTTGTACTCTTTTATATCTGTATTGTCTTCCCTGTGAGGAATGTTATGCATCTGAATACAGTCTACTCAGATGTTGTTTCACTTGTTATTTTATTTTGTTTATGTTCAAAGTAAAATAAAATTATTTAAGCAAATCTATCTTAACTGGCACTGTTTCTTGGACATGTATGGCCACCATAATTATGTTTTGATGTTAGAATGCAGTTGGTATATTTGTAAAAAGATGCAGAACAAAGTAATTTCACTTGTCCCATTTCATGCAAGCTATTGTGCATGATATGTTTAAACACACACAAGGACATCTCTGTATGCATTCTGATAACTAAATCAATAAATTAGGGCATGGTTTTTGATTAGAACTCCAACTAAACTAATTAAACTTGCTATTGATTTTTTTAACAATTATTTTTTCAATTAAATGATTATGCATCTGTAATCTAAAGTTATTAAAAATTTCCTGAAGCCCTGTACGATGTGATTGAGTTTCTTATTTGTACAGTCAAAATGTTAAAGGCAAACAATTTATTTTCTTACATAAGCTACAAAGCAGTAGTGTTTTTTCTGCAGTGGCAAAAAACATAATAAATCATGATACATTGTATGATCACCTACATGTTTGAAATAAAGTGCTTCAGTATGTCAATGGAAAATGTTTAAGGGGAAGTTTCAAATCCCACCTGCTGTTGACTGAGTCGTCATACCATAATAGCTCTTTCGTAAAAATGTAATATAGTGTGACAGTAATATGTTGTGTAGTGCATGTGGAATTGGTTTCTACTGTATATGCAGTATGTGAGGCGTTTCCAAGCTGTGATGTTCATACAGTCTTTTGATATCTCCAGGAAAAGCTGTTGTAGTCTGACTTAGCTGAAGGTCAAAGAGTGTAGGATACAAAATTATTGAAAAAAGTTAATGCTGGAAGGTGATCAACTTAAAGCCCATTATCAATGAAATACAAGTGAAAAAGGCAAAATGTAATGGAGAAATATTGTCACATTTAATCAAATTTGCCAACATGGACCAATGTGGCACACTGTCAATCAGAGGTACCAAACTGTCATCTTCTGAATTGAACACCCTATGACTGAGCTACAACCCCACATTGTGAATTGTCCTCATCTTGTTTGCTCAATTTGATAAAATCTAAGATAGGTATAATTGCAGTAATAAAAGATGCCATTTGTTGTAACAGATGTTATTCTTCCGTTTTAAAAACCGTCTAGCAGACGCAAACATGCGTCCATGTGTGGATCACAATCTTGGGGAGCTAAAAAAAAAAAAGTCAGCAGTGGAATAAAGGGTTACACCTTGAAGAGAAAGCCATCTAATCAAGACTTTTTTAAAGGTAACAATAATGAATACCGTTTTAAAATCCAAAATACCTAGCTGCGATATAAAAGAGTTTGAAACACCATCCTAGCCTGTAGGCCTACGATATAAACCCGTCATGGTAATGTATTTCATTAGGATTTTGTGCCCTCCTCTTTTCCTCAGTGGCAGAATTTTTTCAGATTTTCTCATTTTCTTGCATTAAAGATTTGGTGCTATATAATCACTGAATTAAAATGAAGCAGAATATGCTAATGACTCTAATTGGACTACTAATAGAGACTGTTTCTCAGCTTCCAGCTTTTGGGGGGTCTGTGTAATCAGTATAGACAGTCGTTAAGGGAATGAAGAGGCAACTAGCAATGTCAGGAGAGGGCCCAGGCGGTTCCAGCTGACACTACCCCAATCTTCCAGGACCCATTAAATGGCAGTTTCAACACATTACCAACCATAACATCCTTGAATATCACTGATTTTATTTGCAGTATCAAACATTTCATTTCACGCGCCATTAATGGAAAAGTGCTGAGGTTCTAATGCTGCCAAACATTTAGTAACTACCTGGACTCGGAGAACCAATTAACTTCAAGCGACAACATGGCCAATTAAACACACAAATAGGTGAGTCCAGCGCTGGTTACGGCCCTGGTAATTTACTTTTGAATAAACCTAAGCAAAAATAGAAAGTCAGGCAATAAATGACCAGTCGATGTGAAAAGAAGACTTTGTGATCCATATGTTCACATGGACGATTACTATTATTTTATTTTTTACAATTATTGTACTATAGTTATATAGAAAGACTGGAAAATTAAATATGTCAGGATTTCTTTCAACACAGAAAAGCGACTGTAAAAGATAAAGAAAACACAGTTATGAATTTTAGAGCAGGTCCCAAGTTGTCCTTAATTCAGTTTGAAATAATTACACAAACTCCTATGCGTGAGAAATTTGTTGAAGGAACTGTAAAAGTGAGGGAATTCCCTCGGGGTTGATTTGTAGGACATTTAATCTCATGCATTGGTAGCATGTTGACATGACATGAACTTACTACTATGTAGGTAATTTTCATAAACACATTTAATAAACAGCCCTCATCAACACTATCTCACATCCAGTAGGCAAAAGGAACCAATGTGTGCTGTACCTTCACAGTAACCTCATCATCCCATCTAAACTAGGAAATATTTTCTGTATTGATTTTCCCCCATTCCTGAAGTGAGGCTTTAATTGAAAGCCAAAACATGTCAATGCACACCTCACAAACTCTTATGCCTAAAGGAAACAAGGACATGGTAAGATGTGGAAGGTATTTATTTGAACCATGTCACAGCTTTAAAATTGCTGCAGCTGTTCTGACTACAGGCCAGGTTAGTGTGAAAGGAATATCACTATTTGTGGTTCAGCTTCCTGCTAATTACATACTATAATATGTCAATGCATAAAATGTCCTAACTTGTACGGGGAGTTTTTTATATAGCACCTTGTATAGTTATACTGACCACTCAATTTCTCACTCGGTAGCATGCTGTTGCAACCTGACATGAAGTGTCTTAGATGCTTAATATTGATAAGAAAAATTATATCAGTATATTGTTTTTAGATATTTTAGAAATATTTCAACAGTGCAATAAGTCTAAATAATTTAACCCAAATATGCCTACACACGTTTAACTGGTGGGAGCGCCTAAGCAGTCCCTTCCCTTCTGCATCAAAGAGGCAGAAGAGGTAATTCAGGCATATCACACTGAGGAACACCCCAGGGCCAACCTATAAGTCCCTGAAGGGACATATATGTATGTATGTATGTATGTATGTATGTATGTATGTATGTATGTATGTATGTATGTATGTATGTGTATATATATATATATATATATATATATATATATATATATATATATATATATATATATATATATCCCTTCAAGTCTGCGTATGGGTTCTGCAGAGTACTATTAGTATGGGAGATGTCTTGGACTCTGGTATGAACATGTTACCTTTATGACCCCGTTTTGTGTAAGCTGAAGATGGTTGCTTTGATGGATCGAATGATGGATGGATGGGTTGACGGTTGGACACACGAGCACAGATATGTAATAACTTAGAAGTAAATTTAGTGCTGCCCTCAAATGGAACTATCACAAAACCCCAATACTCTATGTCTCAAGGATATAAAAGTTGAATAAAACAATTTTTATGCAGGTGGTAAGTCTCTAAGACAGTGTCCTCTCTAAGACTGTTTGTACCATAAATCTTCATATCCAAGTTCAAAGCCAGATGCATACCTGTTTATCAGAGTTTTATTTAACATTTAGGAAGCAGAAACACTGTATGAAACAGATGAAACCATCACGATAAGATAAACCTGTGCTCTGCATCTTGCAGTGACAGAGTGAAAGAATACTGAGAATAGTAGCAATGATAAAAAAAAGTGAAGGTCTGATCACCTGATATCAATACACAGGCAGAGACTGACGTGAAAGTTAGCAAGAAGGAACAATCTATGATTTCCACTCTAATAGGTTAAAGAGAAATGTGTGGAAGATGAAGCCTAAACAGGTGTAATGGCGGCAAACACTTGAGGGCTTAACACCCAAAAATACATTTTGCTGTGTACTTGGATTCTCTAGGATTCCAGAAAAGTTGAATGCAGTCCCTGTCTCAGTGGTGACAATATTAGATGTATCTGCAAAGGTATTTTAATTTAGGCTGTGCATCCACATGGATGTGGCGTTTTGGGAGACCGGATACAATCATTTTTGAAACCGGGTCCCTGAGTGGATACATTTCAACACGCCAGTTTTATTTTTCTGTGCACTTGCAAGTTTTATTAAATGATGACGTTGTAACTTCGCCTCTTTCTGCACTCAACACTTTGAATCATCTTACTACTGAAAAGTTCTATATAAATAAACTTGCCTTATGTTGCCTCTGAAACCCTGTTGTGGTTCACTTTCACAAATAACAACAACAATGTCGCCGTCTGGAGGTGCGACTTTGTTATGGATGTAGTAGCATCCTCGGACTCTTCCTTTCTAACGAACCCGCTCTACACAGTGTACCCCTTGAGTCTGATACCCCACTGTGGCACTGTGTTTACTTTGGTTGAGTTGTCTGTGCATGCCCGCTGATTTTTGCACATTTTGTTGGCGGTATCACAGTGCCACCAATAGGCTCGGCATACCTCCTACAGCATTTTCAATTGTACTGCGTCCTCTCATTTGGAAACACTTTTTATCGCCTATAATATAATTTGTAGACAAGGCCTTAGTCTCTCCAGGTACTGCATCAATCTTTATATTCTGTTTGGGTCATATTTTTCAAGATGTTCAGTTTTGTCTATACAATATTATTTTTTTTAAACAAATACATCACATTATTTGCTCTGGAACTGCTAAACAAGGTCATGTACTTTCGGCTTACCAATTTTGCAAATCCACCAATTTTATTTTTTTCAATGTGATTTTGTTGTCCAAAGTGAATAAGGCTGATGCTACAAATAGGTAATTCAAATTAATTAAATTTAATTAAATTTATATAAAACCAATTAAAAACACATGTCCTCTCAAGACATTTTGAAAAGTCGATTTAATCAAATTATACTTCCAGATTGGTTAAAAAGTGCTTTATCTAAGGAAACCCAGCAGATGATGTTGAGACATCGGCTTGCACCATTCACATCTCTGAAAGAACTCATAGCTACAGTGGACAGTCACCTGTATAAGTAAAATTTTTTGGTTGTTGGATGTATTGACCCACATATTCATTATACCATCCCCTGGCATAGTACAAACGAACAAACTGGGTACAGTGGAATGCTCTGCGACCTGGAGGGGGTGGGATAATAAAAAAGATATAATAATAATAATAATAATAATAATAATAATAATAATAATAATAATAATAATAATAATAATAATTGTTATTATTATTATTATTATTATTATTATTATTATATTTAAAAGCACCTCTCAGAGCATTCTAGGCTGCTGTACAGATCAAGCAACAGATCCTTGGGTGTGAAGTATTTAACACCCAAGGATCTGTATTTAAAGAGAATGCACAAAATTGCGTTGCTCTAAGGTCCACCTCAGAACAGGGGCAAAAAATGGGGTGAGGGCAGAGGTGGGTAGGGTAGCCAAAATTGTTCTCAAGTAAGAGCAGCACTACATCAACATATTTTCACTCAAGTAAAAGTAAAAAGTGGTCAGTAAGAAGGCTACTCAAGTACTGAGTAATTAATCATAACAACTGATGATTTGATATTTAAAAAATGATGTAATCGGACAAAAATATAAGGCTATGTGCAAATTCTGGTATTTTAAAGACAGAAATTTTAATATATACAAAGAATAACATAAGCGCAAAATAACAAATTCAGGCAGAAGAAACACTTTTTTAAATAATCTTTTTCAAAATTAAACTTAAACTTAATATTTACAGTTAATATATACACAGTACGTTAGAACTGGCCAAAGTGCTTCCAAGGACAACATCTACCGTGTACTGTACGCTCATTTGACATCCTAATGGCTCAATGAGCTCAACAGATAATAACTTTAAAATAACAAAGCTGGTATACACATAAGAAGTTTCACTTTAACATAAACTCTAGTTTTTTGGCTCTCTGGTGCATTTTTGGTTCAAACAAGTTAGATCTTTATCTATGACATTACTCACAGTAGGTATAGTAGCCAGAAATCTTACTCAAGTAAAAATAGTGATACTGGAGTGATAATATGACTCAAGTATTGCTAGTTTGGAAACATTGTTAAAATAATCAGCAAGTTGTTTTAGAGTGATACTGGAAACCTAGTCCATCTTTTTTTAGCTCTCAAACTGCTGGACTTGGTACTGTCAAGCAGAATTCTGAAACATTCTTCTGCTGATTCAAAATGCTGTACCTGAGGACTGACAGAAGCGAGCAAAACAAGAGCATATTTCCTCTATATTTTTAGTGTTTTTAATTGTTCCATGACTTCAGAATCAAATTAAAAATTAATCTCATGGTTCAAAAGTTTCAAAATACTTTGTTTTATCATGCGCCTGGAATAATATTGTCCAAAAATAGCTCTTTTTTTTCCAGGGCTTTTCTATAGTTACTGCCAGTCTTTTTTTTATAGAAAAAATAGGGAGGCAGAGCCTTGAGCTACAAGGACCCTCCTATAAAGAACACACTCCCAGGTTTTGAGCAGCTGACAGTTCTCTGCTTTTAAGATTAGCCTGAAAACTTTTTCTCTCTGTTTTTTAATGTCATAAGTCTTGCAGCTAAGGCTCACTCAGAAGATCTCAAACCTTCACTCGGCTATCCTGTGACTTACACAGAGATTCGTCCTGACAATCCTGAGCTCCCTTTCTATTTCTCCAAGTGATTCCACAGTATAAAAGCTTTTTGTTAGACAATTTCTACGTATTAACATAGTCTGCACTCTTTTTCAGACTATGAATTTGGACTTATGTGTGTCCCCTAAAAGCATTTTGTTACTTCAGTTATATTTTGTTATATGATATCTTTTTTATATGTTTACTGATGCAGACAATAATTATCCCCAAAGCATCATTAAATAGAATATAGGACTACAAAAAAAAAAGAATGAATAAATACTGCATCTGTTGCACGTTCATCAAGAGTATATCTATTTTTCAATAGAGCTGGCCTGATTATTAATTATCACCCCAACTCTATGGTTTAAGTGCACAAATTTGTGACTGCAACTGTTACAAAATCTAGCCCAGAAACCAAACCATTACCAACTCATCTCTGCTAGGTGGCTTTTCCACATGGAGATGGCTGCATATTACTTATCTGAGCTTTACCAAAATTTGACCAGCAGGCCCCTGCCTCAGAATCCAGTCTTTGTCTAATCAATGTGTTTTATGGATCTGGAGAAGGCATACATCTATATCCACCTTATCAATTTTGTGGAGAGTGTTGCAAGAGTTCCCATGCAACTTTGAGCCTGGACCTGCATCTAATGCACGGTACATGGTTATGGAGAGAAAGGTGCCTGGTTTGGGAATCTTAGGGCCTCATTTTTGCTTTTTGTTAATAAGGTGGTTCTGCAAGCCATGCCCTTTAGGGGTAATTGTAGCATCGTGCAGCTGAGGCCATTGTTCATAAACTGAAAAAAAAAAAAAACGATAATTGTTCCCTTCTGGTTAGAGGGAGGTCCAAAGTGGAGCCACTCCTCCTCCACATAAAAACATATCAGTTGAGGTCGATCAAGCTTCTGATTAGGATGGCACCAGGACATCTCTTTTTACATGCTTTCTCTTCTAATACTGCCTGGAATCTTGCAGCATGGGGTTGAGAACGTTGCTAGGGAGAGGAATGTCTGGGTTTTCTTTCGGGACCTGTTACCCTTATGACCTGATCTTGGATAAGTTAAAAACTATCAATGGATGGATGGATGGATGGATGGATGGATGGATGGATGGACAGATGGTTGGCTGCATTGATGGAAGAATAGATTGATTGTCATTCAAGAACTGTGTTATTCATTGCTGCTATTGGTCTGCGTTAGGTCCAGTTGCAGCATAAATAGAAAACAGACTTCGTTATCCTGTCGTACAACAATAAGGGTTGTCAGACCTGTTCATTCAGCACAGAAGTCCTGGTTGTTTGTATAGTTGTCCTGAATCTCAGCGTTACGTTGTTATTATGAAAATCAAGCTATTTCTGTGATACCCTATCAATCTCTCTACCCACAGCTATTAATTTTGCAAAGCAAGTAAAGACACACACAGGTATGATACGGTATTTCGTCTCTTTTTACCATGTTTAGTATGTAAAATTGTACGTCTGGTTTATAAATGAGAACACATACATCACATTTATACATGCCATTGTAATTTGCTTGCTTCCAGGGATTAGATAACAGACAGCTGCTATGTCCCTCCCTAAAGTCATCACATAGTCTGTCCCAAACCATTTAGGTTTGTTTAGGAAGCACGGTTCAGACTAGGACATGTTTCTTTTCACAGGAAGCAAACAATACAACCCTTTAAGCCACATTGTACCATCATCCTTATCATCACATTTCCTGCAAAGGGTTAATTCAATCATGTCAAGGTTCTCTGCTCTGTGGCTTGCCTCTACCATCATACTTTAGGCGCAGTGGAGCGTCTCTTCATTGATGGCACCTTTGGCTCCACAATAGAAGCTAATTTGTTAGAATCTTTCACAGGTCAGAGGCTGCTTAAAGGCGAGGAGGGCGCCTTGGCCACCACAAAAAAATAATAATAAATAAAACAAAGCCATCTACTGGGTTAGGGGGGGCAAATTAAATGCCCAGTCATTTTATGATGGCAGACATACAGAACATAAATAGCTATTTCCCTTACTTCACTACAGTTCCTGAGATCTTGCCAGCCATCCCAGTTAACGCAGGTTAATAGATTGATTCCAGCGACATGGATCATAATGAACAGTAAATTGTTTTATCTCTTAAGTCTTATTTGGTCAGCCAGGAAAACATATGAGGTAATAAGGCTGAGGCTAAATGGAGCGTATAATAGATCTCTTACCAAGGCATAAGGATAGGCCGATGGCAGAGCTATGATTAATGAAAACAATAATGTTCTTCAAATTTTTCTGTTTTTTTTTAACCCCTTTTCTTTTTTCTACTACTGTGGTCATTCTGAGTGTAGATGCATAGTGTGATTGATGCTTGATTGCTAGTAGATTTATTTGTCTGTTGGTTTGTTTTCAGAGAAAGCTCTCTGCAGGCCACAACAGAGACCTCAGCTTACAGTGAACTCATTCTCACTTCTACATCTGCGGTATGAGAGGCACACAGGGCGCAGGGCAACATCTTATGCTTACACTATTTGGCAGAAAGTTAACATTACAGCTGATTTTTTGCCATTTAAAACTGTCTTTTTATTTCTTTCATGTTAGCAGGTAATCATTCAGATGTCAGTCTAATGTTAAAGCTCCTGCTAGCTTTTTTGAGCGAAGGAAATAAAAAATAGCCTTTGAAAAAAAATCAATGACTTTTAATTCTCCACTATTGATATGCCTAGATAATGTGGCAATTGAGTTGTGCTTCTGCCAGTGGTGATGAGGAGCAGCAGATGAAGAGTAATTGGGCCCTGACCCTTGTGCGCTTCAGCCACCATATCAACTGAGCTTCTCCCAACACATTTTCTTCTCCACGCAGGAGAGCTCACTCCACAAACCCTCAGTGGTGGCAAGGTGATAAATTACACTTCTTAACTATCATTGATTTCTCACTGTTTCTCCACTTTCTGTGACCACCGTTCAGTCACTCTGAATGGCTCTTAATGGCACATTAAAGAGAAAAAAAAGAATACAGTTTTCTAGCATTGATTAAACTTGCTTGTTGCTTAATAAAGACAAAATGTCACTTTACTTTGGTTGCCAGTGACCAAGTATAGATGCAAGACCCATATTATGTAAAACTGTTAGATTTTGGTGAACAAAGCTGTTGCAATTCTAGTTCAGGATTGGTGCAAAAGCTGTTTCATAATTGGTCTCTTAAATAGTTAAGAATGTGACTTTGCAGTGTTGTCATAACTGCTTAATAATCCTTGTGTCAAACAAATGTACTTTTTTTGTAAATGCTCTTCTCAATGCCAATAGATTTATAGATACAGAAAATTATACTTGCACCCCTCTTGAAACTGTAAACAAACATAAGGCCAAATGATGGCCAATTTTTCATTTTTGGGAGAGCCCTCTAGATGTTTATTTAAGATCTTCTGGAATTTGGAAGAGGTCATTATTTCATATCCCAAACAAGGCTCCCAAGGCTTTAGGAATAGAAAAGAGCTCTGAGCAAGAGGTCCTTTTGCACACATTGTCGTCTCTTGTTTCACGCCACAAATGTGTGGATTGTTTCTTGGTCAAAAGTTAAGTTTTACTCTCAACCAACCAAAGTACAAGTCAAATTAAGGTATTAGCAAATATGTTTGCGAGGGAAGGACTTTTTTCTGGCATCACTTCTAAAGTGATGGTCTTCACAGATACGCTGATCAACTTAGAAAAGCGAAGTGCAAACAAAGAAATTTATTCTTCGATTATACAGGGAACTAGCAATTTCTGAATATTGATTTGATTCCTCGTTTACTAAATGTAGTCAAATTAAATGTTAGACTAAATGTACTCAAACTGGTTTGTCCGCATCTGTTCAAACCAATGTATATTGTGTGTAAGCTGCACTACAAATATAGTTATGTATCTTTCTTCTATGTATCGCTTTACAAACAAAATTACAGATATTTGGCATGTATGCACACAGTCAAAAGCAGAAGTTTCAAATGGAACTATACAGTGGGAAATTGTCTCACCTTTTGTGCATCAATATGTTGTCAATGTGTAATTTCAGTGCTTTATGGTTTGTTATCTCCTAAAAAAGACTAATTGCTCGCCTCCACTGGATTTGTTACACATTGGACGGAAAGCGTTGGAGAACTGCTTGCTTAACAGTAACAGCAGTGGAAATATTTGTACAGTCTCCCTCATGCACCAACAAGAATTCAAGAACTTCCATTGTTACCAATGAAGACAGACTGTCCTTGCCTGACATAAGAAGCAAACAATCCAGGAAGATCTTTAAGTTTGTGTTAACATTCAAGCGGTTGTGAATATTGGCAAACTCAAGCTGTCTGTCTTTTTACTAATGACTTGAGTCATTCAGTTGACAACAGCGATGAAATTATGTGGATGGATTGCTTTATAGTGATTCTCATGGACTGTAAGCATGAAGTATAGCCAATCAAACGGCCCCATGTGTAGAGGAGCACCACACAGAGGCTTTATAAATCGGATGGACTTAACTTGTCCGAATGCAAATTGTGTCCATCATGTCTAGAAAATGAAAAGGCTGTTAACTGTTTCTAATATAGTTTATATAAAATTATAGTAAAAGTGTTGTTTTGGCTCTCTACAATAGTTATAGAAATGTATTATAGTTTACATGTTGATTTGCCTAGTAGTAAATGGACAGTCCTTACTGACCACTCAAAGTGCTTTTTGCTTAAGCTTTACATTCACCCAATTAGACTCCTTAATGCAAACGCATTCATACACTGATATCCAGATATCTGCATGTGATAGTGGGATGTTGGAATTGAGCCCACAACCTTGCAATTGAAGACAGCTACTCAACCCATTGTGCTACAGTGTCACGTATGCTGCTGGTGAACCCGGAATTCAGACCAGGTGTTGCTGGCAGAACCAGACTTGAGCAGATGCAGGTGGAACCAGATTTGACAAGATGGAGATTGAGCACACAAAAACTGAAAACGCCACGGCGGCAGAGCGAACGTGAGCAGATGAGACAATCTGGCAGTGCGTGGGTGAGTGAGGCAGGTATATGAAGGCTGGGGGACAGGTGAGCAGAGTAGGAACTGATTAGTGGTAGCAGGTGGAACTGGTCTTGGCTGATGACTGGTGATTGAGGAGTGGACTGAGCTAATTGAATAGTTTCTGTGGCTGAGAGGTGACAGAAGTGATTCTAAACAAGTCCGGAAAACAAACAAACAACTTAAATCATGACACACAGTCACCCCAGCAGTAATAAAAGCCATGAAACTGAAGCATGAATGTGTAACAGTTGTATTGCCTTTGTGGAAAGGTAAGAAAAAAAGTTACGTTTGTAAATTTGCGGTTTATACAAATAAATCTTACTACTGAGGGATAGATAAATTGTATTTTTGCAAATAGAGAATCATTTTATAATTAAAATAAATGTCTTTTAAAACAAAAATGGATCTGGTGCATACAAAAATATTTTTTACAGTGTAAACAAAGTAAAAATGTTTTTCTTGCTGGTAATTTAGCATTTTTTCTTTAGTAGCACTTTTGTCTTGCAGCAAGAATGTCCCTGGTTTGAACCTTGGTCTGTGGTCTTTCTGCATATAATTTGCATGCTCTCTGTGTGCAGTCACAGGTTTCCTCTGGGTACTCCGACTTCCTCCCACAATCCAAAAAGATGACTGTTAGGTTAACTTGTGTCGCTAAATTATCCTTAGGTGTGAGTGTGTGCTTTCATTGTTGTTTGTCCTGTGTGTCTCTGTGTTGCCCTATGATGGACTAGCTAGTTGCCCAGGTTGTACCCCGCCCCTCACCCAGTGGCGACTAGAAATAGGCACCACCCCCTCTGCGAACTTGCACAGATAAGCAGATATTGATAATGCATGAATGGATGGATTTCTTCAGTGATCAACAACACTAGCAGGGTACATTAATATTTTTTCTGCTCTAATTGTTTGCTTCAGTCTGGGTTCACATCATAGGCTGTCTTACTGCTAGCCACATTTGCCTTCCATGCCTTTAAAACTAAATGGTGGAGAGATGGAGAAGGATGCACTGTTTGTTTTGTTGCTTCACTATTAGCAGAGTGAACAGTCAGCTGATTAACATGCTCCTGCTTTGATTTGCACAGAATGGAGTGGAAGCGCATCTCAGTAGGGGGAACTCAGACCAACAGAAAACCACTTGAGCTGTCCATGTCAGCAAAGCTAATATTTAAACAGATGCCGTTAGCTTATTTTATCTGAGAGGTTTTTTTTTACTTCACTGTTGTAGGCAAAGGAGCTTTACCGACCTAGGTACATTGCTCTCAAACATCCAAGCATTAGCTGGTAGCTATAACTTAGCAAGTGGCATTGGTCTGCATTTATGTTTTTTCTTGTCCATCTGCTTTATAAGTAAAGTTCATCAGAAAAATCTTTGAACATTTCATTTTTTTTTTTTTACTATTGATTATATCGAGATATAGAATAGCCCAGTTTACATATATTTTTAAAACTTCTGCTGCATTTATTTTTGAAAGGTTATGGATGCCATTTGTTGTACGTATAAAAAAAAAATAATTTTTTTCACAGTGACTTTTCTTTGCCTGAAAATCCATGTCCTCAGATCAAAGATTACATTTTCCATGTTGTTTTTCAGTGTGAAATTATACAACCCCATTGAAAGACGAATCTGTGTTATGGTTTCTTACACATCTTCACCAGGGAAGCCCATAAATGCGGACCACACTGTTTTACATCGGTGCTCATGCTGAGCGACATGTTAAAATGCCATCCAAATGGTTTGCTTTAAACACAACAAGCTGAAAAACTAACAAAAACAAATCCTTATCCTTGTCAGGCAACACTGCACACTGACATTATCAAAGCGCTGGGCAAGATAAAGAGCACAAGATGTAAAGGAAATACATTTTTCTGCATTTATATATAGCCGCAGCTACATGCAGAGCCTCCCATGATTCACAAATGCTTATTGACCTAACGGGTGTGACGGTGGTGACTTCCTGTTGTGATGCTTCTAGATCCCCTGAGATGAATATGTCTCAGACAGACTCAAAGAAAACAAGATGGTAATCCTTGACTCCAAGTATTAGTCAAAGGAAGAGATTATAGGAGGAAGTTATTTCAAAATTAATTTCTTTTTTAATATGGAATCCACAAGCCTAGTGTGCGTGAAGGAAGAGCAGATTTGTATATTTGTGTGTGGATGTGGGTTTTGGCCCATAGGAAAGGCAAACAGTCATGGTGTGTGTTAATATCTGAGAAGCCGGGGAAACCGGTTTTGACATTTCTGTCAGCTTGTGACCCACTACTCAGTGGACTGACCCAGCCCATCAACAAAATGTCACCAAAGACAAATCAAAAAACAAAAGCAATGAACCCTCATTTGAATAAGGATGGTGTGGCAGTGGTGGCAGGTTGAGAAGTCTATAAGATGCTGTTTGAGAGATTTCTATTCTGTCTGAACCTCATGTCAAAATGCCATGAGAGGTGTCCCCTGCCAGGTCAGTATGCCTCCAAGGTCGGGGCTTTTGCCCTGGCCTGAGCTGCAGGCCACACTGACTCGAGAATGGGCCTGGCACTGCTGTCAAGCACACATCATGTGAAACTGTGGGGCTGAACCACTAGAAGAGGGTTAAACTGATTAGCAATGCACTTGTGTTCAGTGGGTCACAGTTTGAAGAACAAAAGTGACATTAAAGGATCTATATTTTTCCCTTGGTTCCCTAAAACCATCACTTCTCTTATCATACAATAGCCCTCTCAAGATCTCTGACAGAAAGGTGCCATTTTTCTATTCAATTTGGCCTTTTCTTTCCTTTCTCTGTGAATATCGCAAACCCCCTTCACCCTGAGCCCAGTACTCAGAATCTTAACCCCATGTCTTCCCGCTGTCAATACATAAACTCTTCTTTTCACTTTTAATTCACACTTTTTGGCTCGCACTCAAACCTCTGCTCTGTCTTTCAGTTTCCTTCTCGCTTTCACCCACACTCATCCCTGGGAAATGTAGATCTTTTCCTGACAAGTTCCTCGAGAAGCAAAGCCTCTGGAGATCATCTGCCGAGCTCTGCCAAAAAATGCGTGGGAATAGCCTGGATGGGAAGGGGAAGGGATTTTTAATTGTTTTTTTTTTCTTTTTCTATTTCTAGAAATAGTGAGTGTCTGTGGTTTGTCCTCTGCTGTATTTACCTAACAGTGAATAAAGATTCAAACTGTGGGTGGTAATGAGTGCTTGTTTAGGAGGCCCAACAGAATACAACTCTAATGTAGTTCTTGCGCTAATGTTTAGAAATGTTTTCCATCTGACACAAATTATGCATATTAAGTCTATGCTGCATGATATAAATCAAGTTACTTTGAAGAGTGAAAATTACAATATGTGCTCCCTGTTTTCATACACTCGGTAACCTGACTGCATCAACAGCTGGAAAAACAAGGACTAGCATTTTGGTGTTCATTAGGAGCTCACTCAGATGGTTTCCGGACTGGAGGCATTGGGAGTTCAGTTCTGAGGAACAAGTTTGGGAAGTATCAAAAATAAAGGAACCACTGTGCAGAAACAGAGACTCTGCTATTATCTGAAAAGGATTAAATTGCGACGTTCTGCAGCTTAATACAATTATCGTATCTTTTTAGAAATAATAAATATATATATATATATATATATATATATATATATATATATATATATATATATATACATACTTTTTGTTGTATTTCAATTTTGGTAATCAGTTTTATTCAGTTCAGTCTAATCTAGCACAACATAGCTGGATTATGGGTTTGACCCAGACTAAAAAGTTGTCACATTGTGCATTGTCTTACATTAGGGCTACCAAAGAGGAGGTTTTCGATGATAATCCCAAATCTCGATGACTCAGTACATAATATTTGGGTTGGAATGAATCCCTTTTAGTTTTAGTTTATTTCTGCGTTTGAAATTATAATTTAAAAACTGAAAAAAAAAATTTTATTGACAACAATTGCGCTTATAAAGTTCCTACACAATTATATTATATGGTATATATTATATTCAGTAATCAGAATTTAGCTCTCCTCCTTTGGTTAAAACTCCAAAATGGCTCCTTTATTAAATCAAAACTTATATCTAAATTAATAAAAGTAATAAAACACTATTGCGAGAAAAATGAAAGTGGAAATAAATAGAGCTTTTTAACCTGTCTATATTAACTTTATCACTCTTTGGTAAAAGTGTGAACTCTGAACTGAAACTAGCACCAGCTTGTGCTAACTGCTTAGCAGCTAAAAGGCCAATATTATTTTTTAAGAGTAAAATGTTCTCTGGTGTGAACTAAATTCATAAATTCAGCCCACTGACATTAACCGTTTTGCATAGCAACATTTTACTGTTCAATCACTGTTGGAAAAGGCGGTATGAGGAGGATGATGGGGCTCCTACTGGTCTCCTCTCTAACCCAACAAACGTTCTGACCCAGTGTTTGTTTAGATTTAACAAATGTCTTTCTCAACCTAGTATTTAGGTTCAGAAACAACCCTGTGCTTGTAAAACAGTTTAAAAAAGCCTGTTTTTATTGACTTTATAACCAATTCTTCGGTCAAAGTCTGAATGCACTAGCTTGTGCTAAAACTGTAGCATCTGAATGACACCTTAAGTATACAAACTTGTCGTGCAGCGTAAACTACAATAAGTGTGGCAATCCCCTGGTTTTACAATTTATCAAGCATAATTTTACTATCTTACTATTTCTTGTTTTATCCAATATAAGTGATTCAGTGAAGTCTTGTATAGTTAAAAATGGCAGTCTGTTAAGAAGTATGAGTTATCTTGTGGAACTTAACAAAACAGTTTACAATTTTGATGATACAATTTACAATTTTGATGATACAATTTTTTTACAATACTATCGTCCCAGCAGCTATTATACAGTATTTGGGTTAAATGAACAACCCAGCAGATTTTTGTATACAAATAAAGAATAAAATGTGGTGTAAATATAAAGTGTGATCTGAATCTAAAACAATTTAAATTAAAATTACCAAAGTGACGATTTCACCAATTTCATATTGAAAATCTTTGGCTTTTTCATAGCTTCAAAGAAATGAAATCTGAACAGTTTTGCTGGTGTATGAGGAAATGCAGACCAAAATGTCTAAAAAAAAATTCCCAGTTTCACTTGTATTTTTTTTAGATGCTTCATATATTTTAACAAATGGATTGTTCAACTAAAAATAAGCATTTTTTTATTTTACTGCTTTAATAGCATCACTTTGACAATAAATTTAATAAATAATACAAAGTCCTTAACTGGATGTTTTAAGAGGTCAGCACAGAAATCACAAACACTGCAGATCTCTGTCTAAAAGGAGAACGTTATAAGTCTGCACACACTTGTAAAATAGTTGACTCTGTTGTGATGTGGTGTCACTTACCATCTTTGCTCTGTGATGGACATACGAAAGCTTCTATTGTTAAGACACAATGAGCCTCCGTTCTCCGTGCAGCTACGCATAACAAAGTAAAAGTAGGGGGCCGCTGAACTTTAAAAACTAGAATTGTCCAAGAAGCTCTATTTGCATATTAGCCAGTCACATAAAAGGACCAGCTGAATAAGTTGTATTAATTAAAATAGTTTTCTGACGTACTTCTGTGATGTGATATTATTCCATAAAATACGATGATAGGTGCAGCAGAATGTTCATTTGCTCCTTTTTTTGTTGTTTTTTTTGTTATAAGGTACTATCAGATCTTTGAATTAGATCATCAGGATTATATATTTCAGCAACTTGCAAGGGAAATCTGGGATAACTTATTACTCTTGTTTTGTAAGAGTCTTCACGATACAAGCAGATTTCAAATCGGCTGCATTGGTCATATTGCAGGATAAGGGTGGGGGGTTAACAGACAGATTTAAGCAAACAAATGGTTGTTGCATCCTAAGCTTCTATCTTAATTTTGGAGGAGTAGGAGAAGAACGGAGAGTCTACATATGGCAGTCTGGAGGCTGCAGAGGTCCAAACCATGGCCTGGGACTTTGAATCGCTACCCCACAGGAAATGACTGGTTTGTTTAGCTGGTTTTGATTTTGAGTGGCAGTAGGGGGTGTATCCTGATCATATGAAACACAATGGGGCATACTTTCTGAACACGACTATTAGGCCATAATGATGTGGCCCAAGTCCAAAGCCATTTGCTGTGCGTGTCTGCAGATTGAGATATCCCCTCTATGTATTAATCAATTAAGGGCCTCCGTGTGAGGGCAGTGAGTGAGAGAGCAAGTGTGTCACAGTAATCTTTGCATGCTTTAAATAGCAAGAAAAGTTTTTTTTTTGTAGTCTCAACCAGTAAAGAAAAGAGGAAGTTTAAAATTGCTCCCATTGATGAACAGCACAGTTTAGGGATTTTTGTACTCTTTGTAACAAAGTCCTGATTCCTTATCCAAGAACTTTAGCTTCCCCCACCCAACTTTCCCCCCTAATAATGTCCCTCGTGTATAGTCCTATAAACATTTGGCTAAATGCTCTATTAACATATCGAACAAACAGAAAAAAACAAAGAAACCCAGGAGTATCCTATTTCAGGAATAAAAACAGTCTCATTTTCTCCTGTAACCGACTCCATGAAAAGGAGCTACATGAGAGAAAGGAGTCAAGCGGTGGGATTTAGAACGCTGAGCAAGATAGATTCTTCCAAATTCTAATTGGAGAACAGTTGATTTAATTGGTATCCATTTGGCTGACAAAAGAAAGCAAGAGTAGTGGGATGGCAGGAATGCCTCTGGGGCTGATGTGAACATGAAGTGGCTCTGCTCAACGCTTGGGGACGGATCACTTCCAAAGACAAACCGTGGGAGCTGGCAGGACAGATTGCAGTGGGAGGGAAGGAGGGAAGGTGGATGGGTTGGAGGGTCTAAATTCATGGTGGAGCGAGGAGCTTTCAATGGAGAGGCATCTTTATTTGAAGAGGAAAGCATTTTAGACAAAAAAAAAAAAACTAAACTCCCACTCCGGGCAGTATAGTGTGTAATGCGACTTTGACCCTGAGATGAGAGAGGTGGATAGGGTTCAGCGGTTCTCGTAAATGCAGGCTTTGGTGACAGATGAGCAAAACAAACAACCTTCAGAGAACACATGACTATATTTAAAACAGTCATTAAAAACTGAAACGCATGCACATGATTCCTAAAAAAAAAAAAAAAACTCTGATTAAACCTTGTAGCCTTTTCAAATTAAACCCATCAGCAGCATTATGTTTTAGGAATGTTTGAAGGTCAGTCAACAACACTCTCTTCACAGATGTTGTAGTGGCAGCGATCAAAGGACAAGGCTGGTTATCACATCTGCCTATCAGAAGCAATGTTTCAGTGTTGTTGTTTTTTTGTTAATCACAAAGCTTTCTTTGTCCATGCCGACTCTTTCTGTGCGTGAAGAATGCATCAGAAATGTGTTGTACTATGGCTTGCTGTAGCAGAACAGAGGGGGAACCCAGGTGTTGGAGTGTTTTTACTGCCTCTGTAGAAAGGAAGGGTGGGAGAGCGAGGGCAGATGACCTGGAGGGGGTTCAGAGGCAGGGGCCGTGCTTGGTAGACCTTCACAGGCTGCCTCGGGGGGATACAGCCACTGCTTATCTCTTCCTACACTTTTACTTCTTTTTTATCCTCTTCCACAGTACTGCTTTCATTTCCCTTTCCTCTCAGTGCAGGAGGACGAGTACTTCGGCTTTATTTCCTACCAGCGCCGAGCCATTGTGTTATCTGCTGACAAGCATTTTCTGAGTGGAAATGCTCCTTTCTTTTCATTTACTGCAAATATTTGAATCTGATTGGATTATAAATCTTAGTGCAGAAGAACAGTGGCATTAGCATTTATTTAATCATTTACTGGACACAGAACCTCACACATTTCTTTCTGAAACTCTACTAAATGAAGACATTAAAGGCATTGTTCATGATTTTTTTTTGTAAGGTTATTATTGATAATAGTTCCTTTACCTGCGGTAGAAATATGTGTTTGTAGAAAAGTGAGAAAATCCTCATAATGGTGAAAGGGCAACAGTTAGACCGAGCCCGAGTTTTCACTGACTTAAAAAAAAAAAAACTTAAACTGAACATTTTTATCTCCAAGGCTTATAACGCTATATTTAATAACCATCATCAAATGTGGCATATCTTCTGAGCTTTTCACCATCTCAAACTTGTCTGAAAGTGGCGTATTGAATATTACAGTTTCAATCAAACATAGTTTTGCACAGTGACACTGACATTGTTTGGGTAGGAAAATGATATAAAAAAATAAAAATAAAAAACTTAACACCAGTTCCTTGTGTAATCATAGACAGTTGACATCTGCTGATATAGCATTGTATTAAATGAATTGAGACACTGGCTCTAAGACTGGACTAAACGTTTGGATTTTTTCTCACATGTCCATGTGTATAATAGCATTGCAGATGGTGCTTTCCCGGATTTCAAAGTTGTGATGAAGATTAGGCAAGTTGATGCAGTCCCAGCCAGAAGCGGACTGGCCGAATATGTATTCTGGAGAATCACAGAACGGCCCCAGGATGGCCGGCGGCCACCAGGCAGTCATAGCTGGCTTTTTTCCCCCCTGCTGATCTACTGTTTCACAATCCAGTCCCTAGGTGGCAACAATGCGTCTTTGACGCCAATCGGCAGCCGCCCCTGGAGAGAAGGAGAGGAAGTAGTAGTAGCAGGAAAAAATATGAATAACACCAGAAAAGAAATTCACAGAAAAGCGTCGGGCTGAGTAGGAGAGGGGGGGAAATGAGACATTAGTAGAGTGAAGCTGCAAAATGTCACAAACTAACTGAAATTTTCAGCAGCATAGCCAGCTAAAAAGACATTCACCTTAGTAGGATCCAAGAACTGGTTGTAGCAAACTGTATTGAGGCCAAACTGTCGGGGAGCCAGACAGTTGTGAAGCCACCTGATCTAAATTGGTCCCTCATCACCATCATCAGGACCACCAGATGATGATGAGGGACAGAGAGAAGAGCTGGATGCTCCACAGACAGATACAGGACAATGTCTGATCCACACTCCATCTGGAAGATGGCGGTAATGCACCTATAAGTTGTTTTTCTTACCACCCTCAGGAGGAGACCTGATGGTACAGTCAGTGTTTAAACACAAAAATTACACAGACAGAAAGTGCCAAAGGTACTGTAAAGAGAAATATACACTTTCTAAGATTCATCATATTCATCACACATTCATCATGCGTTTCAGATACCTGTTTTCTATTGATTCAGCCAGAAGGACTGCAGTTTCAAGGGATCTTAATTTATTTGCGAATATTCAAGTAAGACTAGAATATCATGCTCTTAGCACAACATCTTGTCAACAAATTGCTGTAATTTGAATGGTATGGTTTCATGAGGCATGATTAAAGTATTGTGACACCTATGCCAGGCGTTGATGACTTTCCACATACCAATTATTGGTGACTGGCTGAGTCAATGTCCAGGGCTGTCTTTGTAGTCCCAGTACATTCCTGCCTGGGCCAAAGTAATTTTGCATAGTAAGAAACTACAGACACATTTTAATCATTTTATAATGATTTTAAATGGTAAAAAATATATTTTTCTTTACAATTTTATATTTTTACAATCAGATGTACATATTCAAGATACTGAAAATTACCCAAAAGACAAAACCCTACCCCTCAAGCTTTACAAAAACATGAGAAAACAAGTCCCAAAATAAAACACAGTCTGTCACTAGAAACTCAAAGCTACTCCTCTGTTGCATGTGGGTAGATAGTATGAGCAGACGATAAAATGTCATCTTGTACTGTAAATCCTTTCAGATGTCCAGTCAGAATTGGCAGGCCTGCCGGCTCCAACAAACACAGATAAGCATCCGGACACTTATATTTACATACATTACAAACAGCTATTTGTCAATGCCTTATGACAGCAGTCGCAACAGTAGTGAATCCATTGGGACAACCCACCCCCCAAATAAAATCACCCAAAGACATAAAGAGCACAATCTTTGATACTGTTGCAGAAGTGGAAGCATATCACATAAATGGAATAAGGGTTTATTCCATTTTTGGTGGACTTGTGACAGTGTAGATGACTATTATCCACCAATATAGAAGTGTTCTCCATCAATATGGACATACTTAGCCTGAGTTGGTTTAACTAGTTAAAACCAGCTAAAATGGTTGGTCCATCTGACGAGCTGTTGTACCTTTCACCTCTGTTAGGAGCTCTAGTTAAGGGAGCTTTTTATGAAAATAACTTCACAGAGCCTTCCTTCAAATAAAACCAAACTATCCCTTTGACGTCTCTACATGAGATCTTTTTTTCTTCTTAAATGCAGTTTAAAAGCCTTGTTCCAGTGGCTCTTTAACCACAGGGACTACAGTAGGTTTTAATCCCCCCCCCCACAGAATATGACGGCCCTGCCCTCACCTTGCCCACCACTTAAAGAAGCAATCTTTCAAAAAGTCCTCTTAAAACCCATGCGAGTGTTCGTCCGTTCAGAGGAGAGTGCTGTATGCTGATGGAGAATGGGCCCATTCCTGATGTAAATGAAGAGATGCATATCAGTGTTAATCCATTGCTTTGTAGTCACAGCCATACCCAAAGTCTGTCTAATTTCCTTCACACTCCCTTTTGCAGCCAGAAGTGTATCGATCGGCAGTAATTGAAGTGTACTTGATAATCCGTAAGGCAACAGGGGAGAGGGAGACCCTCAACGCACATCGATGCACACAGAATAGGGCTGTGTGGTTTTGGTTATGTGTGTGTGTGTGTGTGTGTGTGTGTGTGTGTGTGTGTGTATGTCTGTTTCAGTGTGAATGTGTGGTGGAAGGAGGGGGCTCTCTAATGTATGGGCGGGTAAGGCAACACCCCCCCCTCATGGCTTCTTCTCAGCTGATTAAACTCATTGAAAGCCAGACAAGTGGAACAAATAGATATAAAGGTTTGCCTGGCAGCTTACAGCCATTCAGATTTCTTCATTGAAACGGCAAGCAGCACATCCACATAGCTTGCTTTATGCTAACATTAAGACACTGGAGTGGCTGTTTTTGAAATGAACCCCACATTACAGAACCCGCTCACTAAGACATCTCAGGTAGAAACTTTCTGAGCATGAATAGACACGTAGCATGCTTTTGGGGAAATTTAATGTGCTTCACACAATCAGCTGTAATGGTGATGATTTCTCTTTAAACACAACAACAGGCTAAAAGCTCTGTGGGCTGTTTGCAGCACCAACTAGTCATCCACTTCATTACTTCATTAGGTATTCTACTGTTTCTTTTATACTTGACACAAAAAAAACAACATTCATGATGATAACTCATATTCTTATATTGTGTTCGCAAATATGGGATTTGAAACTATCGTCACTTTATTTTCTGAAATTGCCAAAAAGGATGGGAACAATCAACAATGGAACTGCTGAATAGGTTCATCAGGAAATTACGTAAGTGGTTACTTTAAAATAAACATTGCAAGTTTAGAGCAAAGAAAAACACAATGAGCAAAGTTTTTTTTTATGTGCTATATTCAGTTCCTCAGCCTGCCATCAGTACGAGGGTGTATTGGTTTTTTAGGATTTTCACCCATCATCATTCTTTATCTGCAGAGCAGGAAATACCACATTAAAATAATGAAACAGACAGAAAGACAAGCAAACTGAAACTGCCTTGGGAAGAAAATGCACAGTGTAATTATATCGGCTTAAAACTTTTTTTTTTCAGCATTGCTTGGAAAACATGGAGGGCAGAAGAATTAGCTCATAGACACCATTTATAACCAACTGCATTAAATAAAAAAAAATTTCAGTTTTTATAAGGGTTCAACAATGCATTGCACCAATACAATGCACCAATATGCACAGTTTTGGGCCTTTGCACCGAAAGCTTACACATCTGAACCTCTCTGACCTAACTGCCTAACCTATTCAACGCCTAACAAATGCATGCACACAAACCTGCTAACACACACACACACACACACACATACATACACAGGCTGAGGGAGCAAAATCTTTCCCAGTGTCTCACCCTGCAGAGAAAATAAGAAATAACCATAACTCCTTCCACTGCCAGCCTGCCCTGTATGACCCCTGTTTTAAGTGGGTTGCAGGTAATTGCTGAGGCGGTGTTACCCATCAGCCTACAAGTCCATGTGTGCCTTATGTGTCATCTCTATTTATTATATTCTGCACGCTCCCTGGGCCTTGGTAATCAATTTCACAAGGATACAGGGCTGATATCAGCTGCCGTGCACATTATGAGGCGAGCCCTCCTCTTATCAAGTGCAGAATTGCCGACTAGAGGTCATGAGCAGATAAACAGGGATGTAACACAACTCCCCCACTCACCTGCCCCCCGGTGAACACAAAGGTGGGAAGGTGATGTTGTGAGGGAGGTACAAAGAACCAAACACCCGCCAAGGAAAAGGTTGTGACCCTTGTAAGGTGCCTCTTGTTACGCCCGACCTTCAGAATTTCATCATCAGTGGCTCTGTCTGCTTAATAATTCGGAGGCTCCTGCTTCAACTCTCTCTCTCTCTCTCTCTCTCTCTCTCTCTCTCTCTCTCTCTCTCTCTCTCTCTCTCTCTGTCTCGTCAGTGTATGCGGAGTTTGCTCGTGTTTGTGTGCAGTGGGGTTATGAGGCCTGCAGACACCCTCTCTCTGATTATCTCTGAGCGCTCTTTGCAGACCTTTATAGACCAACCACAACTCCATCAATCATTTGTCCTGGCGTCTTTCTCCACAGGCTGACCCATTTCCCACCTCGACACCACTGGACTAACATCATCTGACGCTTTGTCTTTACTCATATCTTAGAACAAATGAGAACCTTGTTTCTCTGTGTAAAAAAAAAAAAAAAAAAAAAGCAAAATACAAAGTTTCAAGAGAACAAATGTGATCAGTTTGATCTTTTATATTGTTTCCCGTGTCGAGTCTTTATTGTTGCTGAGGTGAGGTAGTAGGCAGCTGGGTTTTATGAAACAGCTTTGAATCAATGTTTAAACATGCCTTTGGCTCTAAAGGAGACATGTCAGACTAAGAAAGTGTTTACGGGGATTATTTGTGGTCACTGGACAAGTCGTGCAGCGGTGGAAATGTCATGCGGTTGCATCAGCCTTTGTAAACATTAATTATGAGTCCATCTTTGTTTATCCGTCCTCACACCCCACACAGGCAGCTGAGCATATTTGCCAAGCGGATTGGATCTACATGTCACTATATTTTGGTAATATGCCTAAACTATCAACCTTGAGTATTTGAGGGAAGATGTTAAAGTCTAAAGAGGTCAGACAGCATGATTTATGTGTATCTGATTCTTGGCTATTTTCTTCTTTTTTCCTCTCTCTTGGGGGGGGGGGGGTTCCATGTATGAAGTTTCACTCTGGTCACCTGCCTTTTGTTGTAGACATGCGTCAGACTCCCTCGTCCTGCACCCCCCCCCCCCCCCCCCCCTCCCCGCTTCACAGCTGACCTTGTGCAGCCTTTCCAGGCCAAAGATTTGATGAGTGTTTTTTTTAGCCCATCCCCCTTCATCCCTCGGCATGTGCACCGCACATCCGCTCTGTCATTAAACCTTCCACCCGTGGCTTTAGGACCTAACCATATGGTGTGGCTAGCGGAGTGTTGGCTCAGCTTTGGTCATAATCCGATGAATCTTTCCCAGAAAAAAGAGGTTTTCAGTGATGACCAATGTCTGGACTCTAACCTGCGCTGTCTTTAGGTAAACAAAAGAGGGGAACAAAGCCTAAATGTGCAGTTTAAATATTTTCAAGTTAATTTCTGTTAAAAAGTTAAAAGCAGCTTATAATATATTGTCTGCTGTAAGACAAGACCTTTCATTGCACCTTTCTTTTACATGAATCCAGATTAGGCTGAAGCTTTTTAAACTCCACAAAGAGATCCTAGTTTTTTATATGAAAGGTATTTTACTAACTTTCAAACTGCACGTTCATATTTCTAGTTACCTATCTACAATACCTTACTCGTTTGCAAAGAAATTCACTGCAAGAATGATAAATGTATAGCATTGGTTTACCGTTATATGCTTTGTATCCAACGCATAAACATTTCTGTCAGCCATTAGCCACTTGACATTTAATTCACGTAGAAAAAGTGAATTGTGAACATCTCTGAAAGGCAGGGACTACGTCACTACAATGTTAAATCGGTGTAAAAATGTTTTAGCGGCTTCAGTCAAAGCCGTTTTATTAATTTGTACACTGCCTTGCTTCTCTGTCAGGCAATTACCCTGACCAGAAACAGGTTCTGTGCTCAGTTTCACACAGGGAGATCCCTGGTGGGGCACAACCTCCTACCTCTATTTTCCATGTAAATAATCATAGCCTACTGTGCAAATAACCACTTAAAGCAAACTTAACAACAGTTTAAAGGTTCATAAAATAGCATTTGCATTAGACTGAAGTTATTTTGAGACAGACGTCTGCTTTAGTCTTGACCCCTCTTGAAGAGGCTGTTTCAAATTATACTAAATGAATACACTCAGAGAGTTATCCAATGCAGTGCAGAAATGAACTGGTTATCTTACCTTTTGACAAAAACTCACAAAAAATCTGAAGATTGTTTAAATAAAACAACATATTACAAGTAGCTAACTTGCTTTTGTCAGGTGATCAAACACACAAAAAAATCATGTTTTACTGTTATTTATGTGCATTTTCATACATACACAATCACTGTAGGTGTGTTTCATACTGACAAGAAACCCACAAAACCACAAAGCTGTAAGTTACAATGTTACAACACGAGACGCTTTAAAACCCTGGTACCTTGCACGAGATAAAAGGTTGCCCCTGGAGTCCTTAAAGGCATGTTCAATAGTAGCACGAACAATAGTTGCCAGTTTCACAGTTAAGACATGACCAGTTGTCTGGCAACATGTTTAGTATGCAGCAAGCAGAGCGTATCACACACAAAGATTGAAGAGATTTTCTGTGGCTCGCACAGCCCTAAAGAAGCTATCAATTCCCTGACGTAAAAGACTGAAAGGATATGGCTGATTTTCAGGCAATGTTATCTCTATCCATCTACCAAACACAAGAAGAAAGCAAGAGAGTGAGGTCCGTGGTTGTACGGCCTGGGCGAAAACAGTGTAAACGAAAATCATGCTCTTTATCAAGTTATCATGTGTCAGGGAATTGTTTGTGTCTGTGTGTCGGCAGGGTGTTGGGGAATTTGGATATTTCTTTACTTAACAAGATTTAAAAGTCACACGGTCAAAGTTGAAATTTTATAAGCC
Organism: Fundulus heteroclitus; assembly: GCF_011125445.2. NCBI lineage: Eukaryota > Metazoa > Chordata > Actinopteri > Cyprinodontiformes > Fundulidae > Fundulus > Fundulus heteroclitus. Next base: position 19,050,953 of record NC_046362.1, read on the forward strand.
ATAAAGATGCATGCGATATCAATATGTCAGTTATTATCTGAGCCCTGTTCCTTTCTTCTTAATAATACTGTTTATAATGACCTACTGACCCATAAAAAATGCATAAAGCCAAATGTAGTCACATATTATATGCTCATTTCCTCTGTAAATGTGTGTAATATCACAGGCAGCTTACAGGGACAGAAATAACCCTACATCATTTGAAATCGGTACAATTAATCCAGATTCCACAATGCTGCCTTGCTCACCAAAATGTCAAGCTGAAAAAATATCTTCCTCGTCCAAAACATTGCTAATGATTTCGTGAGTTGCAAGTTCTAAAGTTCCCTTTCACAAAGTTCACAGAGTGCGTCCACACATAAAAAAAGGAACACACACTTGCATTTAGTCTAATGGGCCTAGAGGCCCTTTGACTCTCTCATTTAGCTGTTTTATGTGTTTCAGTGTGAGGGGGCAAAGAGAGGGGAACACGGGGCAATAATTTCACCGGAGTGATGTGTGATGCAGATGGGAATTATTAATTTGTATCTGCTTTGCTTCAGTTCTGCCACTTACCGAAGAAAGAGGGGAAAGTGTCATTCTGTTCAATTTTTGTGTTTCTGAAGTCTCCCGTCTCGAGCACAGACCCGTCCAGGGTCGTGAGTGTTAAATGTCAAGCCTTGTAGTGAGCTGTCAAAAAACAAAATAGGCCCGGAATGATTGATGACTGGAGAGCCTGAAACCAAAACCTCCCAATTGCAAATGCTACCCTGCATCAGTTGTCCTAACCCCTCCACCCCCAATCCCTCCCTACTGCTTTCTCGCTTCTAATAGCAGCTCAGTATAGTGCCAGGGCAGCTCCCACATGAACGGTCGCACACAGCTACATCCCCACATTTGGATCTTCCCTTCAAACTGCCTGGAGTTGGATTAGATCTGACTGCAACCATTAAAACATTAAGTCCAACAAAGCTAAAGTAAGACGTATTACAATGTGGTGACGATTAAACATTTGTGTAAACAGACAAGGGCAAATATATTGGCCCCTAAAAAAATGTATACAAACGTTTAATATATAAATAAATAAATGTTTTATCACAGTAGCATTTACTTAAACTGAACATTTGAAAATTTCCAACATTCCAATTAAATATATTTATTCAGTGGCAAAACAATTCCTGATTGCAGAGTTATTGGCGTTCCTGCTATAAATACTTTGCACAGCCCTGTTTTGACAAAAAGACAGAAGTTCTTCTCCCAAAACAGTTCATGAGAGTGCTTTTTGACTTCTTTGCACAATCTCTCCAGATTGGTCTTGGCTCCTCTCATATTATCTCATGTTCAGCTCAATCCACAAGTTGTCATAAAGATTTTAGTCTGAAGACAGAGAAGACTATTGATTTTGTGTCTGGCAAACCATTTCCATGTTGATTTGAATGTCTATGTTGCATCTTTACCTTGAATAAAGACCGATGTTCCACTCATTTTTCTGACCGATGCCAGAAAACGATGTTTAGATAAAATGTCACAGTATTTACTGAAAAACAATCCCAAAGCATCACATGTCCTCCACCGCACCTAACAGTAGGCATGGGGTGATTTTCTGCATATTCACTTGTTTTTCATGAAAAATATCCGTGTTTGTTTCTGCGAAGTATGATTTCCTCTTATGTGATCAAAACACAGTTACAATTAAACTCAAAAAAGATGTTTTGCAATCTCCTCATGCTTATGCTTGTAATGGAAGAAGAAAAAGGCTTTTTTTTCTGAATTTACTAACAAACAAGCTTTTGGTAAATAGATAAACATCTGATGGTTGTTGTGGAGACTTAGTGAACCCAAGATCCCACTTTTTGTCAAAGATCTCTTACTGATAGCTTCTAGGATTTACCTTTTATGCCTCCTCTACCATCCTGCTCACTGTGTGCATGGCAATGTAGACATTTTAGCCATTTGCCAGCCAAATGGCTAAAATGGGTATCTGTGGCGGGTCAAATTTATAACCCAGGGATAAGGAAAATAATTTGTTTCTGAGAGGGAGTTCCCAGGGAGCACAACCAAGGTAGATTTGTAGGTGTACTAGTAATTGTGAGGTTGGCAATTTTGTTAAAATTAATAAATCTTAACATGTTTTTTAACTTGAAATAAATGTACTAAAACTAATGTTTGGAGTTTTCAGAAGTTATTTAGTGTGACACCGTGCCACTGTCCTAAATCATGAAGTCATTTTAGGGCTTTTTGCACATCCTTACGAGTATGACCAACCAGTGTGTCCAGTATATATTCAGGAAAAATTAGTGAAGTTAGATTTCTTTAGTTTTGAAATTGTTTCCAAATGCACCTGTGCTCGGCATGATTTCTGGATCCTGACCCTTGGATATCGACTCATTCTGTGTGTCAGCCTTAACAAGTGAGCATTTCTGATGAAGCTATCCCCCTGAACACTAAATGCATCAAAGACTCAACCACAATAGCTCCATTTGTCTTCAGTGCTGGGGACATACTTGCTACTTACCGGATGGTTAATCAGAGACTCCCCTATCATCTTCAACAGGACTGCCTATGGTTCCCAACAATGTCTAAAGGCTAGCACACGTTTCTTAATCAGTCTCTCTCTTGCTGCCACTCGTTCGCCCCACTGACACTATCTCTTCTCAAAGCATTGCATGTTTAGGAGGTCGATGGATTATCTTTGTAAATCTTTGACAAACGAGTTAATATTATTGTGTTTGCACAATAAAATGTAATAAAAGATCAGTACGCAGTGAATCTAACTTTTGTTATTACTCCTACACATGTTGGTCTCCTCTCCCCTATTAATAGCAGGCATCATTTCAACCTTCTGGAGCAGAGAGCAAAGAGGATGTGAAATCACAGTGTCAGAACAGCTCAGCACCTGCCAATCTGACCCGCAGTGACAGGCCACGCTCCTCATGCCCACATTAATAACACAGATAAACATAAAGCTAAATACCAGGCTACGCTCTGTTAACTTTTATGTGGTTAAGAATGATTGGCTTCTTGCTTCACCACACCCGGGGGATCAAAGTACCCAGGAACGATTTCAGAGTCTCTCAATAGGAGCCTAGCTCTGTTCGCTTTACCTTGCATGCATATGTAATTGCTGGTGCTCCCTCTCAGGGCTGTCTATAACCTCCGTGGAAGTGCCACACACAATATTGTGTGATATGTACTTAACTAAACTGGCAGGCCTCTGCAGTGGGACTGTTTGACTAAGCATGCAGTACATGAGGAAAATGGTTTGAGGCGTGGACTTACTATACCTTTGCAATGTGCAATCGATACTTGCCCTTTTTAAATGACACTGCTTTTCAAAAGCTGCATTACCATTTCCTAGCATTTAGAAATCTGTCTATGAGCCCTATTTTATTGTTGCTTCTAAGATTGTTTTCAGTCTTCTAAATAAATAGATATTTATTGATTCAATTCCACTCTGACTCGGAATAAAATCTGGTGTGATTAGCTGCACTCTTATTTAGATTAAAGTTGAAATAATTCAGCTTCGGTTTCGTCAGTCCTGTAACTGCTGCGTGATTTGTTTAGCTAAAGAACCCATATCTCACAGCTTGACATTTAAAAGGGTGGAATTGGAGGTCGTTAAGAGGCAGGGGATGCGGGCAGACGTCTGCAACTGTTTGTTTACCATACCGCTCATTGGTGTCAGACTTCCTGACATTCTTGTACCTTATCTTCAGCATTCTGAAGTCTGCTAGCCGGTGCCACTGAACACGGGGGTTGCGTGTGGGGTGCGCTTCCATGGCACTGAGTCGCAATCTCACCCTGGGACTGAGTCCAAAAGAGCCGTGCTTGTGCTTTTGAGGAGTCGGGGTCAGCAGAGATTAACCCATGCGATCTGGCAGCGCTGGGAGAAATTTGACTTGAGTCTGGAGCAGAGGTGCTCCAGAGGGCAGTGTAGACCGGAACAGGTTCAGCCCCTGCTTGCTTATCTCGGGGCCCCAATGTCGACAAAACTTGCCTGGTCAAAGAGTGCTGAGGGTGGTGTAAAAAACGTGTTTACAATTTGAGAAGGTCAAGGACTTGAGGACAGATAACTATTAACAGAATAATACTGCAGTCTTTCAAAGGAGAAGACTCCACAAAGGCTGGTTTCCCCTAGCCAAATTAGGTGTGGGAACCCAAAACAGATCAGTTTAGAATGTAAAACTTGCAACATGTAAAAGATCAGATAAAAACACATGGAATTACCTGGCTCGGTGTTTAAGCTTCTGGCTCTTACAGTAAATTGCTAAAATTTTTTTTTTTTTTTTCGTTGAAACTTTATCAGAGTTTGTTAAATCACAAACCAACATATTTTATGTCACACAGTTGCAGACAGCAGAGTCTTATTGTGAAATAGAAAGATTTTAATTAGAGGTATCCAAGTATAGGGAATGAATACAATTGCACACTATGCTTTTCAGACTTTTATTTGTAACATTTTCTATTAAACTGGACACCTTTTACTTCCGCTCTATAACTATGCACTCTGTTTTGATCATCTGTAAATGAAAATGGCAATAAATTACATTTACAGTTGTAATGTGTCCAAAATGTGAAGAAAAAAAGATAAAGTGGTATGAATATTCTCTCAAGGCCCTGTATATAGCTATTTTTAAATAACTAGTGTTTCATATTTTTTTCTAAACTAAAAGGCATGTGTGAGCCACCTAACTTTGGATATAATATACCCATATACACCAGGAGGATTCACTGAACGTGGCTTAATAAATAGGTGACCGAAATTCACTAATGTACTTTGCCTCATAAATCAACAAGGCAGCTGTTAGGTTAAAAAATGTCTGACCTCTTAAGGCACATGATCAGATCAGCTTGGATGTTCTCTATATACACGCAGATTAACATCAGTGACAGGTGCTCTGTTATTGATGTCACCATAATCTCTATAACAAACTCACATAGGAAATAAACAAGAACCAGAGGAGGAAAATGTCACTTCTCCGTGAGATTATGCTGCTTAATTAGACAACAGTGGGCATATAGAAGAGTAATAATGTTTTGTTTTGGTTTTTTTTACTGGATTTGCTGACCTCCATGTTTGCCCAAAGCCATCTAAACATACCATCTTCATATTGTTCCAGGAGTTAACAATGTGCACCTTATGGGTCACCAATTCATGAGGAGAAGAATAACTGTTAATTGTGTTTAGGGAATATGTCGCCTTCTCTGGCCATGACTGCAACCTTAGGTGAAATTTCTTATCTGGCACAACAGTTTATTTTTTTCTTTTCCTGAGCTAGTTTTACTATAAAGTAGTGTTTTAAAGGTACAACATTTAGTAAAATAATAGCGTTGCTTACATTTTCAGATAGCTAAAAAAATGGTGACCAGTAATGCAACTGTGGTACAAGAAATTGGGTTTCAGACTGAAACATTTTTAGTTTTCAAATACCTAACCAACTGAAAATATCAGCCATGAACAATCTTTGTTTGCTCGCATGATACTGTTGTGGCACATAAGGCAGGGCTTCTTGATTCAGGAAAAAAATATGATAGTTATTATTTATCCTGATTACTCATTGAGCTCCTAAACACATCACATTTATCTGGTTTAAAAGAACAAACATGGATGGGCTCCGATAAAGCCTGTTTTATTTCCTACGTTTTAGTCAAGTGTTTTGAATTTTCTGAACTCAAGAGTTTTACAAGGTAGGCAACATTTCTCTTTTTGAAAATGTTGCTACATTTTAACAATGACATTATGAAATATCCCATACTTGATATAGATCAATGCATTTTAACAAAAACCTAGCAAAAGGTTTATCAGTACAACAGAACCGTTTTGTTGTGCTTAAAAGTAAAAAAAGAGATTGTTAAAACTGTTATTTTTGTTTTTTATGATTTTATGATTTTTATGATTTTTTCTGCAGAAGTTATCTGTGGGACAGTCTTATTAGCTCTACTCAGCTCTGTTCACTCGGTTTCAAAATGCTGCTCTAATGTTCTACTGCTGTGTGTAAAACACATAACTTTATCATTCATTTCTGAACAACTATCTGAATCAACAAACATAGCCGCAAACTCTTCGGTAAACTCAAAATCTTTGCCTGGGGAAGAATTTGAATCTGAAATGGCACAATAATGTGTTGCTCACTTCCTCTCTGACTTTGAAAATTTGGCCCATGACAAATCATCCAGAGTTCACAGTTAGCTAGGCATGGAGGTGACCTACAGGAAGATGTTTATTTAGATTTGTCCCTTTTTTGCTTCGCTTCAAACATCCTGGGTTTTAGGGACTAGTGTTTCTGCTGACCTCTGTTCAGCTCTCTCTCATACAGCACATGGCTGTCTGAGGGAGACCTGGGCCTTGTAGCGACCAAAACAGTGTCAACATTTTTCTTTTTTAGCAATTTTTGGGGAACACCAAGATTTGTTACATCTCATCCACATTTACTAAATTCTATGATTAATTGCACACCTTTTGCATAAAGATGCAAATTTCTCATGCTTTGCAATTTCGCGTGAAGCTTTTGTCATCCTAAGTGTGGCTATTTTCAGAACCCTTACAACATTTTACAATTTAATACCTTTTTTCATGATTTCTTTCAGATTTTTCGCCACACCGAGCTTTACTTTCTGTTACAGTACAGTGTGACTTCAGTTTAAACATTACTGAATCCATCAGCACCTCCCTTGCAGCATAGTTGCCCGGCTTGCGGTGTTTAATTTGTTAAAGTGCACCCTTGCCTCTTTTTCTCATCACACTGATAATCTGAAACTGGCTTTGAGCTGACATCGTATTTGAGGATCAGGCGTGCTTTTGACATTTGCACACTCATATCTCCTTGTTTTATTGATGGCATGACTTTATGATCCTGGTGCTGCTTTTGCTGGTTTAATCACTCTTCTCTAAAACTGTTCTAAAAAAGAGATGAATAGTTGTTTTCCATTGGATAAACCAAGAGTGCAAATCATTGTTGTTGTGAGAGAGAAAAAATTGGATCCGAAAAGTATTGTCAAAACACAAACGGCTTTATATTCTATTCAGATTGTATGTGACAAACCATCATTAAGCAAAACACAATGTGTGAAATAGAATAAAAAATAAATAAATAAAATAAAAACAGAAAAATATGTTGTGCTTTGGACCATTTGGACCGAATGACAGGGATTGGTCAGAGATTTTACAGACCTGCAGCTTTCACAGAGATCTAATTTTTAAACCTCCTTTATTTAACAGATAATATATTGACTACTGTCAGGATGGAGGGACTATTTCATCCAGTACAACAAAAAGTGTGTCTGAACAGGATGACCAACTATAGCTTTAAATGGAAGCTGTTTGACACCACGAAAAAGGCCAACAATGCTTCAGAGAGCATCACATCATCTAATCTTGATCTAAAGAGATTTAAGGAAAGATGAGACACAAAGTCCTTGATGATGATCTCTCTGGAAAGGGTTACATAGCCTTGTTAAGGGTTTGTGATGCCAACTAACCAACTAGCCAACTATTAAAGTACTGCTAGCATCACTTGCTTCAGTTAAGACCAACGTTCATGATTCAACAATTTGGAAGAGACTGGGCAAAATAGGGTTACTATGTGAGTTCCAAAGCAAAAACCAACACTGACCAAAAACAACACAAAGACTTGTTCCACATTTTTCCTGATTACCATCAAGAACCTTGGGAAAATATCATAGAGTGTCTGAAGACAAAAGTCAAGCTTTAATCTGGCGTGAAACTTAACCAGCATTGCAGAAAAGGAATATCATGCCGACATTCAAACATTTTGGTGGTATTTTGATGGTCTGGAGCTTCTTTGTTGCTTCCAATAAACAACAAAATTTGTAGAACTTGCTGTGATTTTTTAAATCACGAGTCCTGCTCTCTTGCAGAAAATCTAAAAGTAGAAGGTTTGGCCATCAGATTAAGACATTAAACTCAAAACCTCTTGAGTTACGCAGAAGGGCAATAATCCAAAGAACACCAACAAATCCACCCCTAAGTGGCTCAAAAGAAATAAAATGGTCTGTACTTGTCTGTATGCATGGACTGGAGTCTAATTTAGATGCTGTGGTGTGACCTAAAACATGCTGTTCATGCTTGAAAACCCTCCAAGGTGGTTGAAATAAAGCAGTTCTGCAAAGATGAGGGGACCAAAATTCCTCCAAAGCAATGTAAGACTCATTTACAGTTTTTGCAAACAATAATGGAAGGGATTTTTCCCTTAAAAACTTTATTCATCAACTTCAAACATAATCATCCATTTTCTCAGGTTATAATTGCTTAGTATTACATTTTTTTGATGACCTGAAACATTAAAATGCGACAAAGGCAAGACCAGAAAAAAAGGAGACAAATGAACTCTATTCTGTTCATTATTCATGAAAATTCAACATGGATGAAAAAATTATCAACAACAAACACATCAACATCAAAATTTGAAATATATTTCAAAGTTGTTTAATTAGCCATTAATTTTTGAAATGTAACACTACGGGGAGAGAATTGTAAGAGGAAATATTTCCCAAGCCAGCTCTCCTCTCTTTAAGCCACATTTTCTTCTTTAGCATTGGCATCTGTAGAAAATAAAAGAAAAAAAAAACCCACAGCCAGTGACGTGATTAGCCTAAGCAATGCTGTAATGAGGAGAGAAAAGAAAGTGGCAGTAGCTGGTACTTTAATGTGTCAAAGTCTTTGTAGCAATGACTAGTTTATGATGCTGATGTCGAGCATCACACTCAATGAGGCTTTTGTCCCGGGCCGAGACCAGGGCAGTGGGAAAACTGCCCACTCTTAGTCGGCAGGCCCATCCATCTTTCCATGAGGCCTTGCAGTCCCCTTTGCACCAAAACTCTTGTGTATTAAAGATCTCGCGGGTTAATGCGCTGGAAAATTGGCTTGCATTTTTATTTGGTGGAAGCCAGCTAAATGAAAGAAAAACAGCTCACGGAGGGTAGGAAAGAAGGAGAGAAAGAGAGAGAGAAAAAAAAATATCTGGGGGAATGATTGTAGGAGAGGGACAGGCCATCAAGGCTTGTTTCCTGTGACTTCGATAAAGGAGAACCCTATGTCTGACAAGCCAGAGATGATATTGTTCTTGGGCCTAAGGATAGCTCCATTCATTTATCATCAGAGGGTTGCGCTGCTGAAGTATTGACCCATGTCTGACGTCTGTAAAAGGACATTAGAGATGACTCCAAACACTGGTTACGAGATAAAATACAGTACAAACGTATTTGTATCTGTCTTCACCTCCAAATGCAAAAACAACAGGATTGTTTTTTTGGGGTTTTTTTTGCTGTTTGAGGCTTGCATCCCTATTTCCTCCTCTGACTAATATACCTTGGAGAGCGTCATTGACACACGCAGCCTGCTTCTGTCACCCACATTTGTTTTTATGAAGGAGCTTCAGTACAGAACACATCAGCACGATCAATGAGTGTGGAGTGAATGACCTACTGGACACATTTATGGGTGTGGGAGGCTAATTAGGAACCACTTCCCAGGCTTGGAAAGACAAGCCCTCCGAACAGCTGCTGGTCAGCACTGGACTCTGTTCCCTGGGTCAAATAGGTGGCAGCTCGTCACGGACAGTGACACAGCTATAGGTCTAGAGAGGCCAATTTACTTAATGGCTAGCCCGAGGGCTGGGGACGGCGAGTATTTCTTTACTTTAGCAATTGTAGATGACATTTCAAGAGCCAAAATGATCCATTTTATCACAACCGGTCTCACAGGGAGGCAAAACCAGAGCCGTTTTACAACGAAATCAAACAAGAACATTTGCAAGTGAGGTCAGTTGACCAACAATTATTTACTTTAATTTAATGCTGCATAAGCCATTTTAATTTCTAAATGGACCACAGCAGTTAAAGGAAGAGACATATTTTCACAAGGGCTTAATGTCAAACATGGTCAGCGACATCAGCAATCTTAGCTTGAGAGCTTTTCCTTTTTTTGTCAGGATTATGCCCCTGAGGGTCAGAGCACTTTGGTCCCAGACGTCTCTTAACAAGCAGATGTTACAGTAACACAGGCAGAAAATCATGCCCAAACATCACCTCTGACCCCGTGTGTCAGCTGATCCACTGTCACCTCTTTTGAAATACACTCTTGACTTCTATAAATTACCAGATTTTCCCACCAAGTCTGTCCATTCATTTTGTCTGGCTCCGACCATTTTCCACTGCGGACCTTGCGGTCAGCTAATAGTGATTGCACAGTTGCTGAAAATCTGTCCCCTTTGGTTCACGGAGGTCAAAGGGCTCCCACCGGGGTCAGAGCCTGTCTTTATGTCTCTTCCCACCAAAGGCTTTGTGATGAATACAGAGCCCCAGGAAACAAAAAGCTTTCAGCAAAGACAAGCAACTTTGCTCAATACATCAGCACCTCCTCTCACCACCAGCTCTCTGGTTAAAAACACACTTTCTAATGGAGATGATATGAGATTCAAGGGCAGAAAGAGTTGAGCAACATTTATAGCAAGAAGAGATAAGAAGTAATGATGCAATTCATATAAAACAAAGAGAAACAAGTACAGATATTACATTTCATTTTCTATCTTCATATTTGGCTGAAATTTGCAAATTTCGATCAAAATTTTTTAGCACATTTCCTATGATTACATTCAAGAACAATACCAGAAAGTTAAGTTGAGGCTTACTTTTCATTTCCTCTGTGGAACGTAAAAGCAGTCCCATAAAGCTTCACTTCCAGCCTTTAAAACACCTTTCCTTCCCTATAGGTGTGTTTGACCATCTTAAAACTGTATCAGAAAACTAATAACCAACTTGGTCTCTAATCTGCTTCCTTTGTTCTCCTCTCCTCTGAAATGTGTTGCAGATTCCAGAGGTGGAAACTGGCAGGGAGATTTTAAGTAAATGGCATCTGGATAAAGGTCAGATTCAGGGGGCCCAGTGGGTGAAAGGTTGAATAACTCCAAGGAAGGTAGTGACCAACTCTTTAAGGGGGTTTGTGAACTTCTGCTAAGCAACTGCTTCTCCCTTTCACACCTGTCTAACCTTTGAAAATCTAGGTTTTATTACAAGGCCTTGCAAAAAATCTGAACCCCCTTTTCACATTTTCTCCAGTTAAAACAACAAATCTCAATGTTTTAGTAGGATTTTATGTGATAGACCAGCACAAGATAGAACAACGCGGTGAAGAAAAAGGATGCATAAAAAAACATTTTACACTAATACAATTTTAAAAGTATATATCCCAAGGTTTAAACTTCCTAGAGTTCAATCCATCAAATTTTAAGATAAATAGAGCATACATAGAGAGGTGCAGGCCTACCTGCAGAAGACAGCGAGCGATGGGAGGAGAGTGAGATAAGCAGCCAATAGTAACTGTGGAGGAGCAGCAGACATACACAGCTCAGGTGGGAGAATCTGTTAACAGCACAAGTCCACACCGTTTGCATCTGAACAGATTGTTTTTCCTAAAATACTGGGTGTGTAGAGAGTTACTCTACATACCACTGGACTCGCGAGATCGAGGATTCACACGAGTATTCACGCAGGATAATTTACCGCCAGCATAAACGAGCTAGGCAGAAAAGGTAAAGCCGCAGTAGCTTTTTGAACAGGCTCAAATAAGATCGCTGTTTTACTTTCTCATCTGTTTCCCAGAATTCTGAGCTTCTACCAAGGCTAAGTGCACTGGTCATTATTGATTTTTTTATTGAACCTAAATGGGGACGAATTTGGCTGGAAACTGCGTACAGTTTACCTTGCGGCTTAGGGATTTGATTTCTTAATTTCCCCCACAGCAGATGTGTTTTACGTTGCCAACATGTCTCTTCCTGTCAGACCCATTACTTCCCCGTTAAATTGTTGCACAGTCCCAACCAAAATAAAAGCAGTTGCAGAGGACCGCTAGCGGTCTGCCCAGCCCCATTCACTTCAACCAGATGTAATTGCTACGGCTTCATAAAAAACAATTCAGTTCCAAAATACTTTATTAATCCCAAAGGGAAATGAAATGCTGTTGTAACTCATGTTATGGTGTTTCTTCACCGAGCTGTTGTAGACGGAGATGGCTGCTGGCAGAAAGGATCTCCTGTAGCGTTCTGTCTTACAGGAGATCTGGAGAAGCCTCTGACTGAAGACACTTTGTTGTTGTATGACAAACAAAGTCATGCGATCCAATTTTTCCGTCGGATGGGAATCCCAGTTCGGACTCTGTGTGTCTTGGGCTTTAGTCATGCGACTAAAAAGCCATTTAAAAAAAAAGTCATAGGAAGTTTACTCATTTTCTCACGCCATGCTGAGAAAACCATGTGGATGAAGGTGCTCTGGTCAGATGAGACAAGATTTGAGCTTTTTTGTCATATGAGGTGGAAAACTAAGATTGCTCATAAGACCGAAGACACCCATCCTCACTGTGAAATGGAGGGAGTATTCTGGGCTTCTTCAATGTGTTAGAATGGCCCAGTCTATCGCCAGACCTGAACCCTATTTGGAGTTTGAGCCAAGACTTCAAAAGTGATGTTCACAGATTCTGTTGAGCCGGCCTGACTCAGCTTGTGCTGTTTCGCAAAACAGAATGCATTTCAGTCTCTAGCTGTGCAGAGCCAGTGGAGTCATACGTTCTAAGATCTACAGCTATGATGGCAATGGAAGCTGGGTCTGCAAAGAAATAAATCAGGTGGCTGGAACACGAATCCACACCACACTTTTCTGATTTTTGTCTGTAAGATAAAATTCTTAAACTATTTATCATTTTCCTTCCAAAATAATGCACCAATTATGGTAGATCTTGCTCATTAAATCTCAGTAAAGCACTACTACTAGTTTGTAGCTTGTAGTGCTGTTCAGTAAGTTATGAGACTTGTGTGTAACAGAAAGAACAGCACTTGGCAGACAGTCTTTCACTTAAATAATATTAGGTAATGGTTCCTGGGCCTGACGGTTTAAGCTTTAGTGTCATTTTGCCATGTGTTCCCATGCTTAACCATTTAGTTTTAATATAAGGTTTTTGGAAAGATCAAATCAAAATGTTATCAATAACACCCATTTCCTATGACTATTTTACAAAGTGTCATTATTTCCATGTCCTGCTGTCTGTGGGCAGAATAATTGCTGTCTATTAATTTATGTTTATATATATATATATATATATATATATATATATATATATATATATATATATATATATATATATAGAAATAAATAGAAGTTTCACAAAAATCTGTGTTTTTTTTTGCATAATCAATTATTAATTTATTTGGTTACTAATGACAGAATGGCTCCTAGGGGTCATGGAGTTGCGCGGAGTAGCTGCTGTTGGTTTATTGTTTTTACAGCTTTTAAAAATAAGTGAAGGTAAAGGTTTGCCGACGGGATCACAGCCTTGAGTTCAAATTGCAGGTGTGTAAAATGGAACATGCACTTTTCCTCTAAATTAGGCATTGAGGTCTTGGGGAGAGTGGTGGGGAAATTAGCAGAATAACCGCCTGATGCTAACCAGATGATTGCTTCAGTTGGACACCAGAGAGTTTTCATTAGGTCTCTAATTTACAAGCCTCCCTCTGCATTCCATCCCAGCGTCCAGCTGCCCCCAGGTCTTAAAGACCTCCCGTAGCCTTTGCCCTCTGCAGACGTTTCTAACAAAGCCGTGCACTTTAAAATACACAAGTTGTAAAATAGCAGTGGTAAACCTGACATGAATCAATATTTGGATGCAATCTTCATGCAGCTGTGTTATACATACTTGCAGACATAATGTCTGTGCTTGACCACTGTGCAGTTTTTGTTGATAAAGTCATTAAACCTCTTCTGCTGGAGTTTACTGCCAAGGCTGACCTGCAGCGCTTGTAAAGTTTTGCACTCTTGAGCTCTTGTTTCTCAAGAAAAACACACTAGAAATCTGTGTTGGTTTATTTCAGTTTCAATGTCGCCCACGAAATAATTAAATTGTGGTTCAGAACAGATAAACCTGATCACAGGTAACGGAAATATCGTGCCCTCATTCACTTCTAAGCTTTTAAACGTCGACGAAGTTTTTTTTCTGAGACTTTCAACTGAAACGTCTTTACTAACAATAACATCACCAGGGTTGTTCTAATGACTGACGACGTGTGAACTTCCAGCCACTGTTTGGATTGCTCTTTTTTTTCCTGAATGGACATGGGTGGGCGCACTGCTGAAATTCTGATGAAGGGGAAGTCTATACAGACTTGTACAAGCACAATTTGTTTTAACTTTAAAGATTTACAATACACACAGAGCAAAAACATTTTTTAAATTCCAATAAAAAAAAATTATAGAAAAAAATAAATAAGCATGTTTTACCTGGCACTAATCTGTTTGTAAACACTGCAAAGGATGGAGGGAGGCCATGTGCCACTGCTAATGATGTTGTCTAGGAGGGAGGGAAGACTACAGGAGGCCCCATGCTGCTGCTTAACTCTCTCTTAGCTGGCAGGTCATGTGTGATTAAGAGGTTTGTGTTACCTGCAGGCCTGCTGAGGAAGTTTTCCCTGGAGGAGAGTTTGTCCCTTCAACCTAATCTGAAGTGGCCCCGAATGGATGCAGCACCGCTTACCAGTAGTTTTATCATGTTTCTGTGCTCCACCAGGGAACTCAGCGAGGCGTCATATTCAATTTAGAAACCACGCTGGCCATTCCAATTAATGCTGGTTACACTAAGCATTTGATTTGATTTGATTTTTTTTTTTTTGTTTTGTTGCATCAATTATCTGGGTAATGTAAATTTCCAACGGTAAGTGCCCGAGGCAAAACAAACAGAACTTGAACTACTATACACGCAAAGTCTTTATTTGTTCTAAAGATTAATTAAAATTTAAAAAAGCACACAAAGAATATGCGTACTGTACTGTTGTAGTACTGTGTCAACATCATAAACCTGCCAATGGATTTCAAATGAACATCCAGAAAGTGTCCACCCTCTATTACTTTTTTCATTGACCAAGGATAATAAATAGAGTTCAAATTGTCCCTGAAATTGTGTCCAATAGTGATTACAACTGACATCATGCTGTGTTTGTGAGCAGTGGAGCGGGGGTGGAGATGCGACGGGATGACAAAAGAGGGGACAGAGCTGAGGCAGAAGTCAGATACGAGGTGGTGTGTGGGACAAAAAAAAGGGGACCAAAATTAGACATTTTAAAGCATGCAAAAAAATTCCTGTCATGTTTGTATGTTGATAAATGGGCTCTGGTGGGAGGATTATGGTACTCTGGCTTAGATACATGTCCACAGTTTATGTGATGTTATTTGTAGCAGCTGTGATGGCCGTGGTCTTGACTGAAGCCTGACTGTGTTTGTTTTAAAACATTTTTAAATGAAAATTGTTTCCCTTGTTAAATCCGACTTTTTAATAAAGGGTTCTACAAGGAGGTGGTGTCTAGTTATTATCTTACCCATAGCAGATATATATTTTAAGCGACCTTTGTTTTTGTAAAAGTTCTGACTGTATAGTTTATCTAACACTTAGCAGTTCTCAAAAACAACTTAATTCTCAGAATTTTCTTTAAATGGCTAATCAAAAACCATCTATTAAATATTTTCACTCCAGTAAATTTTCTTTAAATGGTTATTTAAAGTACAACTTGATGTTATGGTAAAATTTGTGTTTATGCATCGCTAGTTACCAGTTAAAAGGTATAAAACCAAGAAAACTGTTTAGTTTAACACTATCTTTTTTGTATATATATATATATATATATATATATATATATATATATATATATATATATATATATATACACACACATATATATATACTAATTACTTTTGAATCCGTTTCTATGAATGGTTACTATTAATGTGTTTCATTCTAAATATTCGTTCCATATATATAAGGGGATGTCAATTGAAAACATGGGCCAACTGTTGGCAGTAGCAGTTCATTCTTTTTTATGTTTCTTTCTTCTAAACTGAGGTCCTTGAGGGAGTTAACCACTGGAGTTAAGACAACTGCTTAAAAAAACTATCTGAGGAACTACACTTCAAATATACCAAACAACATATTTTTTAACATCGTCACATGATTTATAATACTAATTTACTAAAGACCTAAATTTTGACTTGTACAAGCTGCAGGCAAGAAATCAATTTGAAATTACCTGAAATTATTTAATAGGAATATTCTGGGCTTCCTATCACTTGATGACTACAAATATCCTGAGACCACATTGACAATAGGAACTTGAATCCCTTTTTTTCAAGTTTGAGGTGATCTAGTGTGCTATTTTTATATTAAGGTTTTGTGTTCAGAAATTATTTTGCTTCAGTGGAGGAATTCTAAAAGTAATAAAAAGTTAACGATTACTTTCCCCCTTCCGTTAAACCTCCTATGCAAGCACAAGACTGCTTGTTGTTCTTCAACTCAAGAGCACCGGGGAGTTAACTGAGACTGTCAGCATGTTGAGCTGTTGTGGTGCTTCAAGTGGGAGAGGCAGAACCGGGGGAGCCCCAAACAGGACAGGGCTGCAAGTTCCGCCAGCTGCACCCTGTCTTTGAGGAGGGGATGAAGAGCTGCTCATTGAGGTTGGCAAACGCCGCCTCGTAAACTTTCCCCTGTCTCTCCCTTTGATTTTCCTTGGACATCTGCCTGGCCCTCCCATCAGGAATGTGCAGCAGCTGTTTGGTGCAAGTGTCTTCGCCGTGTGAACCCGGGCCTGTGCACGGGTCCTGGCTTAATGAAATGAGCCAATTCAAACTGAGTCGCCTGGGACACCGGGCTCTGGTGCATAACTCTGCTCCCAGGATGACAAGCAAGCTCAGTGGAGGAGGCTGGGAAATGTATATTATAGAGGTTAACCATTTGCCCTCGTACTGTAATTGGCTTAGATTGTCTAGCGACTGGATTTGCAGGGGCAGAACTCGCACCATGCTGTAGTGCAAAAGTTCATCTGAAACCGACACGATTGTGAGATCCTGTGTGTGCGCGTGTGTGTGTTGGTCTGACAGAATGAGAATGTGTAAACAAAGAGAAGCACGCAGACACACAGCAGATACACAGTAAAATCACAGGAAAGTGCATGAGGCTTATTTATCTTGTTTAAAAGTGTCTGTTAAACTGCAGCGTCTTGTGGCTGTGGGTACACAGGTTGTACCAGAGGGCCAGCGAGAGTTGTGAAAGTCTGAAATGCTGTACAATGTGTTTACTATAAATGAAACTAAAAATCAATGTTTAATCAATTGAAACACCGTAAGTGGTTTTGTTATGAGACAGTTCTTCTTAATGGGTTTTATTAGAGAATTTCTCGGCCCATAATTGACTCAGTTACACACATCTTCTTCCTGTAAGCCAATAAACTGTTTTACAGTTATGTGAGGACTAATGCACTGCCATGCGACAGGAAACACACAAAAAATAAAAACGAATGAATGAACATGCCCTTACAGAAAAAAAAAAAACACATGAAGTTTACATCTTTCTGATGTGATCTCATGTTTCACTTGTGATTACAGCAAAAAGCAGTGATAAAAACAAAAATAGCAGAATGTGCCACAGATGAATGCAATTTGATTTTACATGTGGTAGACAATTTCCTCATGTGAAACACATGTAGGTAAACATTTCTCATGTGAAATGTTTTTTTTTAAAAGTGTTTAAACTCTTCCATCATTCACATTTGAAACATGTATTTCCCCCATATTACCAGAAACAATAATATATATGAAGCCTACTGTGGGAAAATGCCCCATTTGATGAAGATATTCCTTCACAAGAGAATTTATGTTTGTTTTTTTAATTCTCGAAAAATGTTTCACGTTACTCCACAAAAAGTTAAACACTTATCTTTCACATATTACTATGCAATATCATTTGAACATGTGTCTTCCATGTTACTACACAAAAATATTTTACAAATAAAAAACGCAAGGGAAAACATTTCACCACTATAAGGTCATCCAGTCCGTTACATGTCTCTACACAGTCAAATTTTAGCGTGTAGAAGATAGACCCAAGCAGTTTAAATCATATGGGTTTCACATGTTGTTAGAGATTCCAGGTGTGCTGCATATTCCACATAAACAATTTGATATTTATATGCAAAGCACACGTTACTAGTCAAAATAATTTACACATGGGGGATAAAATGTATTCATATACTTTCCCATCATACTACATGATATAATGTGTGCATTTAAAACACAAAAACCGTCCACCTGTGAAATCTAGCAATTAAATTGTATCAGTTATTTGTTATAAAATAACATAAAAGCAGACAAAGTGACTGTAGTTTTAGAAATATGCATATAAACAGAAATTCCCTTGTTTAAAAATATGTTTTTGAGACATACTTTTCAACTGAAAATGTGCAATCTCAGGGCGGCATAATAATCTAAATCCAAAGAAATGTTTGCAGATAATTTTGTTTCATGTAGACTGTTTCATCAAATAACTCTTTCATCAAAGAACACAATGTAATTGGTCTGTCTAGGAATCTTAGACAACGTACACAGTCACGGCTCCATCTGATGTTTTTCTGAGATCCTATTTTATTGCGGGGTCTTTCTATTACAATTTAAATCTACTGCGACAAGTCACACGGAAAAGAAGATGTGATGTCACACACATCAGTTTTTGCAATAAATACGGATGCTACACATGTCTGCTAGTGTGTATTAATTCCTAAATTCAGCAGAGTCAAAAAAAAAAATTGTCACAGGTGATATTACCACTCGGACTTGGGTCATTTTGAAAAACATCAAACATCTATCCAATTTAGCATCACATATGAAATTGCCATGGCGCTGATTTGGAAAAATAAAATACCTGGTGCTGGTGCTAGACTTTCATAAAATCTTATATGGGTCACATATGAGCAGAAAAGTCAGATTTGGGCCATTTTTGCCTTCAGTGTGAAAAAAGTCACAGATGCTTGTTTGTACATTGGGAATTGTATCATGTCTTCACAATCCCAGGGGTCTCATGAGTGATGGCTGGGGCTTAGTGGGAAGACTAGTCATCTGGTAAACTGCAGGTAGCGAGTTTGAGTGCTGATATGTGTACAAATGTGAATATGTGTGCATGCGGCAACGTGAGGGAGATTTGTATTTCCAAAGCACTTTGAGCAGTTTCATTGGAAATGTATAGTGTAGTTTTTTTTGTGTTTTTTTTTTTTTTTTTTAATGAGTCTTACATCTAATCCCTTTGGTATGATTTAGCATTTTTCATGTGATTCACACATTACACCATCAACATGCTTTCAAAAACAGCATTTCCCATTTGCAGAACGTAGAATGAACATGTTTGACATTTTAACACACAATTACAGCATGGGAATTTTCACATGTGCTTCATCACGTTCACATGTGCGCTCCTGTTTTGTTATGACATCTCATTTTGCATGGCAAAGTCATGCGTCTTACTTTTTTTAAGGCTGTCAAATCTTGAAGCAAAACAAATGTCTAGACACTTTTAGCACTGTTCACACAGACTTAACCGCAGGTAATGTGGACGGCCCTCATTCAAGAAGAGCCTGCGAACATCACTGAGATTACTGCCGTTGTGGGGGGGGGGGGGGAGCAGTAGTCAGATTCATTGAGATAAACACAGCTGAGAAATTGCTGTCTTTGTGAAGCCAGTAAGTCCTTGTTCTGTGGATGTTCCAAGACATTTTCCGAAACTAAAAAAGCTTCGCTTGCTGACAACTTTTAAAAGAAGCATTTAATCATCTTGTTTAAAGTGTTTTCTCATGGCAATGTGTCTAAATACGGTTGAGTCCTCTGTGTTCATTTGTTTTTACAGTTTATTTCCCTTCCTGTGTATTCCTGTGTGACCGTCCACGCATCGCAGTGAGGGGAACTCCATGAGCCATGATGAGTTGTTTAAAGTCTAATCAAAAACTAACAAGTCCCTGGTTATTTGTTTCTGCCTCAATACTTGAGAGTTCCCAGATGTTGTTGAAGGCAGGGAGTAGATTGTTTATACAGCGGCGAATCTCTTCCAAACACACACATTTTATCAGCCTTCGTGGCTATCTATCAAGGGAGGCACAAGTTACAGTTTTTCTGCAGCCAGGCAAGCACAAAAGCCCTTCAGCAGCAAATTACAACTCCCACCCCACCTGCTGAAGCCAGCGTGCTGGCGGCGCAATGTTCAGACGGTAACCTGCCTCCGATCGATCGGTTGTTGTTGCAGCTGT